>NW_025220714.1:1537596-1572817 GCF_014066325.1 Apis laboriosa | reverse complement strand
GCATTACGAAAGCGAATAACCCCCTTAAAATTCAAATGACTTGCATAACACGTGATCCTGTAAGATCGATTCGATTACGTGTAAACACACGGTGCTAAATGATCTGATGTACTCGAAGGATTAAGGTGCACCACCGTGCGTCCGATCGTGGGCGTAGGACGCACGTAATAATCGGATTTCACCAATTATCGCGATGCACGTGAGGCACGTGATCCAAGAATCTGAACGACATCGACCAATTTTCCAGACATAGATATTTCGAGTGTGGTAGTAATCTTAATATTTTTCATGCGTGATCAAATTTCTTTACATACACGGAACAATTATATACATATATTGGATTCAAAAATTAAAAAATTAAAAAAAAAAAAGTAAAATTTTTACAAAACATAATTTATATAATTATATTATATATTTGTATTTTATATATTTATATTTTATAATTGTAATATAATTAATATATGATTATAAAATTTATATAATCATATATATAATTATAATTTTGCACGTAACGTTGTTTTGTTTTTGTTTGTTCGGGGAGCGAGATATTTGTAGAATAAAAAATTGTAACTAGAGAAGAAAAGGAATAATTTATACCAAAATAATATACCATTCCATTTGATCCCGATTTTTAAAACGAAAATATCCCCGAGGCAAACAAAAGTGGTCGAACGATGGAAATATCACGGGAGAAGTTCTCTAGGAGGTTGGAGGGTTGGTCCTGAAATAACACGAATACGATTGCTTTGGATGGTCTTGAAATAACAATCGAGCAAGGACATACTCGACAAGTCGGGGCAAGCTATCTTAAATCCTAAAGACTGAGAAATATCTGAAAAGCAGGCCTGTTGAAAGAGCATACCGAATACGACAACGCGGGAAGGGGGGGGGGGGAGAGAGATAGAGAGTTGGTTCAACTTTTTTCAAAGAATTTTTTAAGAAAGTACAACAAGAAGAATCTTAAGCGGATCCGCAAACTTGAAACAATATTGCGAATATTGCGAAGATATTTTGGAAAAAAAAAAAAAAAAAAAAAAAAAGCGAAAATATTATTTATTTATTATTTTTTTTTTTAGTAAAATTTTACCTTGTCATAAAATGTCATCCGTGATAAAAGTCTAAAACTTGAAAATTTACAATGTCGTGGCTTTGAGTTTTTCCCAAAATTGAAGAACATACTGGAAACAGGGATCGTAAACCGGGATCGTCTCAGGTACTCGAGAAGGATTCAAGGATGTCGTGCATCTCTTCTCTCGCTCCACTAACTCGCTCCACTGAGAGGGAGTCAATTTCGAAGGAGAGAAAGTAATAAAATAACGTCTATAATGTTTTGTCGTTGATCGAACTGCGAAATGAAAAGCTTCGTTTTTTAAATCGACCCCATTTACCATCTTTATTTTTATCGTATTTAATTTGTCTCCCCCCTCTTCCTCTTTCGTTTTGTCCGCAACTTAATCCAGCGTCAAGTGACGTCTAAAGCACTTAAGAAGGGTAAATTTATCGGGAGCAGTTTTCTCAACAGGACAATCCGAACATAAATTCGAGCTCTCTTCCTCTTCCTCTCTCCCTATCTCTCTCTTTCTCTCTCTCTGGCGCGGATGAATTACAGGTGAGAAAGGAAAGAGACGCTCGATGGAATCGTTCGCGTGGTATGAGTATGGCGGAGACAGCTGGAAGTGGCCTCCGCTATTCCCCTTCCTTCCAGTTTCGCTATTTTGTTTTGGAACGGTCGTTATCAACGGAAGCGCGTTTCGTTTCATCGTTCACTTTAGGCGAGACTGGTTTCGAGGCATCGGTTTTGTTGCGGTCTCACGCTATGCGCGAACACGCCGACGACTATAGCGCACGTTTTTGTTGCCAACTACTGGTGTCTATTCCCGGAACCTTCCATATATATATATATATATACTTCGCCGCTCTCCTCGGCAAAAACTGTGTCAACCGTTCCAACGCATTTTACCTACCATCCTCTCTCTCTATATCGCCGCTGTTCCAAACTTTTACGACATCGCGTGTAATCGGCCATGATGTAATTTGTATCCGAGTTGTTGCAACGGTCTTCTCGACTTTTTAGATATTTTTCGAGGTATCGTTTTTCTTTTTTTTTTTTTTTTCTTTTACCTTAAAACTGCAAAACTCAATTTGCTAGCGTACCATCGAAAAAGTGTTGCAAAGGAAAAAATAGATTTCGAAAATATATGGAGAAACGCAGATTGCAGAAGGGAGAAAGAGAGAGGGGAGAAATAAACGTATTAAAAGATTTTTGTTTAAAAAAAAAAAGAAAAAATAAAATTTACTTTTGCAAAGTTTTTATAAATGAAACTATGAAAAAGAGGAGATATTCTCTTCAGATCTTTGGATTAAGAGAAACGTTTAAAAGTGGGAAAAAGTGTTTAGTAAGTGGAAACTTGTATGTATAAATAAAAGGTAAGTACAAAATAAATATACACGTTCCTTCATAATTCCAAGAGGTTGTTTTGAATTAAGATAAATGTTTAAAAATGTTAAATAATGCTCATATTCCGGAATATATGTATATTTAAATGGATAAATAAAAGATAAGAACAAAACAGATAAGAATGTATACACAATTCTTTAGAGTTAAGTAAAATATTTAAAAAGGACAAAAAACGCTTAATTCCAGAACATATTTAAACAGGTAAGTAAAAGATAAATACGTAACAAATAAGCATACATATTCCTCGATCCTTTAGAATTTAGAAAAATATTTAAAAATGATTAAAAGAAAAAAAAATGTTCCTGAAAAAACTTAGCTATTTAAAAAGATAAATACATCAAATTCCAGAAAATTTTTGCGTACCTCCTGTCAAATTATATTCTCCTAATACGAAATCGAAATTTCGGCAAAAAATTTTTCCAACCAAAAATTTCTACTTTGTATTAAGAGAATATAATAAACGAGGAGATGGGATGCGAAATTTTTTGGAAAATTCAGAATTCAAAAATTTTTGATTAAATTTTCCACTTTCTATTAGGAGAATATAATTGGATAGGAGGTGGCACGCAATATTTCACCAGGAGATCTGACCAGAAATTTTTGATTAAATTTTCCGCTTTCTATTAGGAGAATATAATTGGATAAGAGTTGGCACGCAAAATTTTAACAAGAATTCTGGCCGAAAATTTTTGATCAAATTTTCTACCTTCTATTTATTATATTCTAGGAGAATATAATTGAATAAAAGGTGGCACGCAATATTTTTTTAATACCCTTGAGAATAAAAATTTGTATGAAATTTTATATATTTATCTGTGAAATATTTATCTATATATTATTGCAAATATCATTTTTTTTAAATTGTTTTTTTGACAATTTCCTTAATTCTAGATATATGACTTATCTCAATGAGAATTGTCTTCTTTTTGCAAGATCAAACTTTTCTTACGATTTTTTCAATTTTAGAGGTTTCAAGAATAAACATATTATATCTGAAATATCTCGTTTGTTTTTTGTAATATTAAAAAAATACTTGATTTGATGGAAGAAGGCTATATTTCGATATGAAAATTAATTTTGTTTCCTTAAATAAATTCATATATATGTTTTTCAACACACACGAATCTACGTATTTTTATATTGTTTTCCATAAAAATATATTGAATCAAATATATTAAAAAATTATTACTTAGTTAAAAGATAATTGAAAATCTCCTAAATTAATAATTTAATAATTTCTTATAAAGATGTACATTTACCAATGTACCGAAAAATGATCTTTATATTTCTACGAAAACAATACGAATACATAATATTATCTTTCCTTATTTTCTGAAACCATTTTAGAACATTTTGCAATGTTTTGAAAAATGAAACGAGATATTACGAACTACCAAAGTCAAATGACTCACTCCGAATACAATTTTATACGTACGTATTTATGCGAAATATACGAAATATAAATAATTCATGTAATATTATATAATATTTCTCGAATATACATATATATATATCCGTTGCTCGAATTTTAGAAATTTCAGAATCTCGAATCTCTACTCGAGAGTATCGATTCAATTTAGGTTCGAGTACAACACTTATCGGGTCGAAAAATTTTTCGACGGGCGAAACCGAATCTGGAGCAAGGATCCATCAAAATGGTTGACGCGATATACATCACGCGGTTGCAGAATCGCTAAACTTTCGGTATGATATTCGCCGTTATTATCAGCAAGCTTGGAGAAGAACGTAATTAACGTAGAATACAGTTGCGTTACTTTAGACGCTTACGAGCCTGTAATAGAGCTTAACTATTTTAACGAGAAGGCATGTCTGAGATGGTTTCCGCCGGAGTTACTCGTTACGTGTATTGGCTATCCGCCTCTTTATCCGCGAATAGAATGTCTACTCCATTTTCTTGGGAACACGATACGTCAAATGAAATCGATAAAATCTCGAATAAAATCTTCCTTTCGAATTTTTTAAAAAGGATCGAAATTTCGTTTTCGTAAATATTTACGTTCTCCCTGCGTCTCTTTTGTTCTTATTGATCGAAGCAAATTAATGTGAAATTAGAAAATAATTCAACTTGACTCGGGGAGATCGAGTATTTTAAAAAAGTTGAAACTGCTTTTACCGACCGAGGAGACGAAAGAAAATTAAATACGTATGTATGTACGAGCGCGAGACACGGTGTGAAATTTTTCTTTCAAAAAAAAAATATATTATCGGCGAACACTATCGATCAAACTATTGGAAAATTTGTTCGAGGAAGAGATTTAATTTCGTGATAAATCGTTGGATAAAATAGGACGAGAGCGATAATCAATCGGTGGGATAAAGGGATAACAAATCAAACGGTGTTATCGGGGAAATACACTCGGCCTGTGTTTATCAAAATTAACCCCATGATTCGACGGCCAGATCGATTGCATCAGAGGTATAAACGAGAGTTTTAGAGTTATCATCCCGTACCTCGTAACTATGAGTTACGAGGGGAGGGAGGGTGTCGGTGTGTATACGTATGTGTACACAGATCGACGTACGGGAAACACGGTCGAATGACCGAAAGACGAGAAAACCGCTTCAACGAGCACGAGGAAAATCGAATTACACCGTGCGCACCACCGTCCGATTCGGTTATCACCCTCGAACGCAGCTTCTAACTGTACAATCGAGCGCCAATGCCGTGGGTCTATGGTACGCTAGCCCGTGTGCCTCGCATGCGATATCAATTTCGTGGAAAAAAGTCGTGTTCATCGTCAAGGAGATAACGAACGTAACGAATTAACTCGAAAATTCCACGCTTTTTTTTTCCTTTTTTTTTTGCGATTTTCACGAAATCGGGGAAAAAAAAGAGAGAATCTTGATTATTTTTATATTCCATTTTCGTAGAAGCGAGAAGAAAAAAACAATAAATGATCTGAATGCGCTTTTTTATCGCGAGGAGGGGGAATTGAAGAGGTCCGACATGTTACGGTGATACGTTCTTAATATGCGGCAACGATGAACGAAGAATCGATGAACCTTTTTCCAACGGTTCCTTTGATATTTTCCTATGATTCGCGAATGATGCACGCGGTTTGACCTATTTGTACGCAACTTGTCCCACTTTTATCCTCCACGATGCACGACAAACGCGCGAGCGAAACGAAACGAGAAATATCTGGAAAGAATTCGCCGTTTATCCCCATCAAATAGTTTGCGCATGAAATACTTTACATACTATTCGTGAAAAAAAAAATAATTTTTCGTAACACACATATTCTAAACGAATTTTCGAACATGCATCTATTTTTTTTTTTTATCTTTAAGAATCGAAAATAATTTTAATAAAGATTTTTCTATATTAGAATTAAGATATTTTGGAGAGAAAAAAAATAATAGTCGAAGATTGGAAATAATCGTTAAACCGGAACGAGTTTTCAATTCGATCGAATAAAGCGTTCAGCCCGGTCAGGAATCGACGGGAAAGCATAAATTCCTCGGCAATTTATACAAATTACGAAGAACCATTAACGGCATAAAGAACAGCGTCCGTTCTAGCACGGTGTTTTATAAATCAGCGGATCTCTGAGCTTTCAATCTTGATTGCGTATGTATGTGTTGTACGCTCGTGTACTATATACATATATCCCGAGCGATGCGCATTTTCGCGTTCAATTTACGTTTCGTGCCAACTTTTTACCCACCTGAATTTTAATAGCGAGCACAAACATTCGAAATTCCATTTATAACAATAATAACCGATCGGCGTTGATATGTCGAGTAAACTCTTGTTTCGGTCCGGAGAGACAGGGACATATATCTACATATAAATAACTGAATAAACCAAATATCGTAGAAAGTAACCGATCGATAAGAGAGAATCCCAACAATTTTGCCTCTATTTTATTTTTCGAGCGAACTTTTATCAGGATCGAGACGAGAATAGAATTTTCACGAAATTGATCGAAAGTTTAAATCCTGCGTCAAGGAACACGAGTGGTTACAAAGGGCATACGTAACTTGGCATACGTTTTTTTCTCGAAAAATGGTGTCGAAAATCCGGGATAAAAAAAAAAATCCATCGCGATAATATTTTAATTCAATTCATTCGAACGTGTGTGCACGAACCGTTCGCGGTCCAAGTTAATAGTTAACAACGCGGCAACACCGCGGCCGGTTACCGTGCGCGAAAAAAAGTGAAGAACGCACTCATACTAACACAGCGTGTAGTTTTTCAACGTGCGCCTTTGTATGACAGCCACGACGCGGCACCGTGTCGGAATTTATGCGCGTAACACGGGCTCTGCCTGAATTCATCGCACAGGCGTCTCTCTCTCTCGCGTTACGTAGAGGAGACGCGTGCACGCACACGAAACAAAATCGCTCGACCGATGTACGATATTCGTGTAAAGTTCGGTGAGACGATGTGGTGGATGAGCAAGTATCGGTTTTGCATTTTTCAACCCGATAATTTATCAATCTCGCCCGTCCCCTCCGTGTCGTTCCCTCGATCACGACGAGAAGAGAAGGAGGGGCGATGGTCGAATTCGACTAGATTCGACTGACAGAAAAATAATGAGACTCTTTAAAGGTCGGAAGTTTTCATTCGCGGCGCGAGAGCGAGGAGAATCAATTTTCACACTTTGTCGAATTCCTCTTCCCCCTTCCTTTGCCCGTGTTAGTTGCGGACGAGTTTATTCGTACGTATCGAGGAGGAGAGATTACATTGAATCTTTTAATCTGCCTCTCGAGCAAACATATTTTAAACGAATTTTTGAAACGAATTTCGAAATTATTACCAAGATTTAAGAGGATGGAGTCTGATCTATTTCGTAGAATAATATTAGCCAAATTGAATGATACCGATCGTTGCCATGGGAACGCAATATCCCAAAAAAGCAGAATTTAAGCGCACACTTTTCACTTTACAGATTTTCCTCTGCGTTGCGCGAAGAATTGTGATTATTAAACCGACCCTGCACCGTCACCCTGATTTATATAAAGTTCGAATATATCGAGCGGATATATAAGGTTATAAAAATCTTACGTATTCCATTATTGAACGATCGATCAATTTTTCCATTTTTCCGCGGTGCTAAACTCGATTTAAGAAAGGAACGTCGTCTTTCGTTTACATTCGTAAAAATAGAACGCCGCGTTTAACCGACGCCATTTGGATTTATTACACACCGATATGAAGGTAATCAATTTTTTTTCGACCGAGAAAAACGGTAAGGCTTGTGGCCTTGGCGAAGACCATTCCCCTCCTAAACGAGGATAAAGGAATAATTTCATCGAGTCGAAAATAGGTGAGCGAGCACGAACTCGGTTCCAAGGCGAAGGCGAATTATTATAAAAAAAAAAAAAAACTCGAACTCTCGGTCGGTCGAACAGCGATCCGAAATTATTGGGTCATCGTTCAACGGCAGACCCTGTTATATTAAGAATGGGGAGGTGGTTGAACAGGAGCGTATCCTGTCCCCGGAATCATTATTTAACTTCGACTTCGGCTTATTCAGCGGTGCGAAAAAAAGCGAGTAGGGTCGCGAAATGCCTGGTCGAATGGAAAAAGAAAGAGAGAAAGGAAAAAAAAGTTGAAGAGACTCTAGTTTTATTATCGAGAGGGGGGAGAAATCGATGCTCGACACGGAGAAATTGTCGTGTCGTGGCCGAAGAGTGACGAATTTTTATCGAATTTTAATGAATTATCGATTATACAAAAATTCGACGACGAGACACGATTCGCGTGCTTCTGACAATACGGAAAGATACACGAAAAAAAAGATACGAGGATATTATATACGTCAATACTTTATTTAATAAGAAAAAAGTCTCTTTTTCGTCAAAAATTCTCCTTTCGCTTGAAAAGTTTAGAATTCGATACGCAAGTTTTTTCTCAGCACTGCCGAGTAGTGGAGTGGTGGAAAGAAGCGCGTACGAAGAGACCTCTGCCCAGTTTGGTCGCATACCACGGACCATCTTTAACCGTATCCGACCGCTATTTTTCCGGCCCACTACTCCCTGCTGACCATTCCATAAAATTTGATCGGGAAGCGTCTCGGTGAAAGGAATTTTCGATCGAGTACTGCATAAACAATTCCGCGAAATTGATACCTTGACCGAAAGAATATTCGATAAACTTTTATCGACGAGCTCGTTTATGCTCGTGCACACGTGCCCGTATATAAACGTTGAGAGGGAAGAACGGTTCAATTTTTTTTTCTTTTTTTCTTTTTTTTTTTTTTTTACGATTTAATAATTCATTTTCCGGAATCGTTTACTTACTCGATAAATTCGTGACGATTTGTTAATTAAATCTATGGTAATCGGTGTTCTATGCGTGATTCATGACGCGAAAATCAATAAAGTATAATTTCAGTTGGCGTGGATGAACGTTACGCCATTTACATCGCGATTCATTGGAGCGACGATAATTTGAATTATTCGTAAATCGATGAGTTCTAATGGAGTACAAATTAAAAAAAAAAAGGGGGGGCGGAAAAAAACGAAACAAATTCATCGATAATGCGTATCCTCGGATTTGTTCGATCCCTCGAAGTGCTCTGCAAAGATGATCAGAAATAATCGTCAGAATGAAATTCCATTCTTCGGCCAATCGTTTCGTTCGAACTTGTTTCCAGCCTTTGTCGATCCTTCTCCCCTCATCCTATTCGCGCCTTCCATCGTTCCCGCTTCTTTCATGCAAATCGTTTCTTTTTTTTTCTTTATTTCTTTCTTTGTCCAGTTGTCCACGACGAAAGAAGACCAAGAGGAAATTGCTCGTGACCCCTTGAAAGGACGCGGAGGACAAAGGTACACAGCGAGATCCACCCCTTTGTCGCGGCACCCCGATAACAATAGTTTCCCCGTAATTCGCGTTTAACAATGTGTTTCAACGTTTTATGCAAACGTCGTTCGCGTTACGGCGACAATAATTTAATCAACCGTGTTTTTTTTTTTCTTCTGTTTTTCCTTTCAATCGAAAAGCATCGAGAGATCCTTCTTCTCCCCCTCCAGAAGAGGAGGAGATAATCAGTCGAAGTTAAGAGCTTCGATAAATACCCGAACAATTTATTGCTATCAAAGCATGGAATAAACTGTATTCAAATATTATGCATCGATAATTATAAACGTTATTATTCGAGCGTTTCGTATATAAAATAATTTCTTAACTTAACTCGATACGAAATTTTAACTTCGATCTTAATTTTTCACCTCCCTCTCCTCTCGTTAATACTCTGATATTTTATACGCTCATTAAAACGTAGCACCTATGTATAAAATTTCACGTAACGAAATTTCTCGTTGCAGAATTAATTTTCAAGCTTCGTATCGTGGATACGTAAAGATAGAAAAAGAAAGAAAGAGAGCGAAGGAAACGAGAGGAAGAGTAGTTTGTCCGCGGTCGGACAAGAAAATTGAATTCGACCGTGGAGTCGAAGCTCGGTCAGAGACGAAATTTATGACCGTGGTGTTCCATTTATGGCGAGTTGGACGGCGAGCGTCCGTGTTGATCGATCGGCAAAGACCAACGAAGGAGAGAGAAAGAGAGAGAAAAAAAGGCTATTATTCGCGTGTCCCTCATTGTCGCGAGACCGCGGCTTTCTCCACGGAATATAATTTTTGCCGAATGGCTGGCAATTAGCAGCGGAATTGAATCATGAAAAATATCATTCTCCACTCGTTACACTCGAATCGAAACGTTCTAAACAATCGTGGGGAAGAGGAACGTTACAGATATTCACCGAGGTGGCACAATTTTATTTTTTACATCTTATTTCACGTTTCGCTATCTATTCCTTTTCCTTCGACACGCAGGTTCAAACAGCTTTTCGTAAACAGCCACGCGCAATTACGTATTTATCAAATATTTATCGCTGTCCAATTTCCTCCCAATGATCACGAAGATGGCGAAAAATAAGGAGGCGGGGATTTTGGAATCTCCATCTGTCCGGAAGGGATCCGTGTACGTGTTGGATGATGGGAAAGCGTTGATAGGATTTGACGTTGGAAATTAGGGGCGGAATCGGTACAAGAGAATGTGGCATCTGGGGATGACGTTTCGTCGATGGTGGTGGCGCGAGTTTCGGCCGGTTTCTCAGGGGGTGAGAAAGTGAGGAGGAGGCGAAGGAAAGGGGGACACGCGGGGAGACAGCGGGCAGACAAGGTTGATTTATGCCGGGATGATTTCGCATGAGAGTACGATCGCAATCTTTCTGCTTTCTTCGCTTATTGCCGAGATTCGTGGAAAATCGATGAAACGTTTAAATATATATCCATATTATAAGCGCGAAAAATCGATACTCGTGTATCCCGTCTCGCAATTATCCGAAGATTATTCTTGTCCCTTTACATTTGCATAAACAGGCAATCTCGTAGAGGGAATCTCGGAGTATATATACGCTATAACCATAACAATTGCCTGCTAACGTCACGGGATTCCCACTCATTGACGCGATTAACCGCACAAACCGTTTCATTAAGCGAGGCCGCTCCAACCTAATTTGCATGGCCGGTGTTTGCCGGTCTGGAAATTTTCCCTAATAGAATTTTCCCTCCCGCGTCTTCGACGGGTTTGAATCCGTGGATTTCGCCCCCGATTCCGCCCGATAATTGCGTTATCGCGACTCGAATCCTCGCCGTCCTATCTTTGCCCTATCTTTGGAAGAAAAAAATAAAAAAAAGAAAGATACGATCCACTTTCCTCATCCATCGTTCCAACAATCCTCCACTCTTAAAAAGTTTACGTTATTACGAATTACGTTAATCAACGTAGCGAAAGAATAGAGGAGAAAAATCGAACTCTCTCTTTTCGAACTTCGAACGTTCTCAGATAGCGGCAACTGTGGAAGAAAGAACGAGCGAGAGGCAAAGAGGTTAGGTTAGAGGAGGAGACGGATCGAGGCTGGGTCGGGTGGGGGAAAAGTAAGCGGCACGTGGCGCGACGTACCAGTCGCGACTATCTCTCGGGAGGGGAGATCCCTGGGCATTATCCCTCTCGTAATTTCAGCAGCCGGCTTACGCGAGCTTAGCTCTCGGTCGGTGGCGCGCGTCTACGCGTTTTTCCCTCGACCTCGCAGTTATTTCCGTGCGCTTGCACCACCACCCTGCCCTCTCGTAAACTTAACATAAGGGTTAAGTCTTAACGCGCCTTTCTTCTCTTTTTTCTTTTCTCTCTCTCTGTCTCTCTCTCTCTCTCTCGTTTCTTTTGCGGTCTGGCTCGGCTCGCCTCTCTTGTCCCGCGCGTCCCTGTCCCGCCATTTCACATCAAAGGCTATACACTTTCCGCTCGTTACACGAAATTATGCGGGAACTCGCGTGTAATTTCCCTTTCGGCCAACCTTTCGGAAATACGAACCGCATTGTTCGCTCACCTCATTTTACCTATATATCCAATTTATCTTATATAACCTCTTTAAAATGGAAGCCAACTTGAAAATTGCTCGACAAAGTCCTATTATCTTTTTCCTAACTTTGAAAGTATTTATAAGTTTTTTTTCCATTTTCCAGGTTTCATGTAATAAATAGTATATTAAAGTGTCCTTCGCACCACGCTAGAAATTGATTTAACTAGTTATTTTTATATAAACGTGCAGGCTTATCTATTTTATTAGCCATTTATGGCATCGGTTTCGGTCGACCCGGAGCTGTTTTAAAGTACGTTTCGTCGTTCTCTTTTAAAACTTCTTTCTACACCGTTCGATACGGATAGCCAGCGGAATTTGTGTTACGCTTCGTTGCTTTGAAAAAGGTGACACTGCGAACGGCACCGCACACGATATTTGTTTACCGTTCGCGGAGCTACGACTATTATTATTTTATATTATTATTATATTATATTATTATATTATATATATTTTATATTATTATTACGACTGTTCGCGATCGGTTTAAGGGATTCAAAGCTGGCAATTTTGATTCGAAAGACGAAGGCCGCCATAACGGAAAAATTTCTAGAATTGACGAATCAAGGATGCAAAACCATGTGTTTCATTGGCTGTAAGAGAAAAACTATTACAGTTTGATTGAGACCGGATTTAATTACTTGTTCCTGTCGATAAAAAATTCTCTCCACGACAAACGGTAAAAATACACCTCGAGGAATATTTTGCGAATAAACTCCAACAATTTTGGAAATTAGGGAATAATAAGACTTCCTGACAGATGGAAGAAGATAGAGCAATAACCTTAAACAATAAATATCTCGTGTCCATTTCGTATCAAGAAAAAGAGAGAAACTTATGAGACACCCTGTATATATATAATAATTGATATGTTTGAACACGCGTGAGTAGAACTTTAAACAAATATCGTATGTCCATTTCGTATCAAGAAAAAGAGAGAAACTTATGAGACACCCTGTATATATATATAATAATTGATATGCTTGAACACGCGTGAGTAGAACTTTAAACGAATATCGTATGTTCATTTCGTATCAAGAAAAAGAGAACTTATGAGACACCCTATATATGTATAATAATTGATATGATCGTACTTGAATACGCGTGAATAGAACTTTAAACAAATATCATATGATCATTTCGTATCAAGAAAAAAAGAACTTATGAGACACCCTATATATGTATAATAATTGATATGATCGTGCTTGAACACGCGTGAGTACAACTTTAAACAAATATCGTATGTTCATTCCGTATCAAGAAAAAGAGAACTTATGAGACACCCTATATATGTATAATAATTGATATGATTGTGCTTGAACACGCGTGAATAAAACTTTAAACAAATATCGTATGTTTATTTCGTATCAAGAAAAAGAGAACTTATGAGACACCCTATATATGTATAATAATTGATATGATCGTGCTTGAACACGCGTGAATAAAACTTTAAATAAATATCGTATGTCCATTTCGTATTAAGAAAAGAGAGAAACTTATGAGACACCCTATATATATATATATAATTGATATGATCGCGTTTGAACACGCGTGAATAGAACTCACACGCGTATAATTCGATGATTTAAACTACGATTTACGAGAAATTTTTGTCCGTGTAAATGCTCGAAAAGGAAGGAAAACGCGTTGGAAATTATGCTTGGAAAGGAACGGGATCGTTACTTCCACCGTTCGGTAAATTTTATCGAAACTTCGTATTATTGTCTTCTCACGTTCGAACTTTCGAAACGCGTCTTCCTCCGCCGACTCTTCGGGAAAGTGTTATTTTTTCGCTTGAATTATTATCATCTTCCATACCTTGGTGGATCTTGCGAGAATTGGTCAGGAAAAATCTCAAGCGGAATACTTTTACACTTGCGGAACCACGAAGAAAATGTAAAAAAGATATGGCGCCGCAAAGATGCGAGAAACAATGTCGCGATAATCGTTGAAGCATTCACGAATTCGACGAGAAACGCATTTGACCTGTCGTTGATGCAGATTGTAGAGATGCAGAAAGTAGAATGCGAATAGTCGAAAGAATCCGCAATCCGATATCGAAATAAATCCAAAAGAAATTTTTACATATACGTACGTTGAAAATGAATAAAAGAAAAGACATATAGAATATATATATATATATATATATATAAAAAGTTCATTCGTGAATTGTGAAAGAGAAAAAAAGAGGTAGAATAGTATCTCTTTCGGGAACGAGCGTTGATATTTGCAATTTTTATTTCCGTTCTATCGAGATAAATCCAAATGTTGAAGAAATTTTTACATATACGGTTGAAAATAAATAAAAGAAAAGACCGCGTATAGAACACAGGAAAAAAAAGCAAAAAAAAGTCCATTCGTGAATTGTAAAAGCGAGAGAGAGAGAGAGAGAGAGAGAGAGAGAGAGAGAGAGAGAGAGAGAGAGAGAGAGAGAATAGTATCTTTTTCGGGAATGGGCGTTGATATTTGCAATTTTTCGAGTATGCACCTACCTGTTTCCTGAAGAGACGGACATAGAGAGAGTCGTCCGTTCTCCCCATGTATTCGCGAACGCGTCAGATAAAATACCATCACTCCATTTCGTTGGTAGCATTGCAATTTCGCGGAATTCGCCTATTGCCCCTTCCCCCCATCCGCCCTCGTGTTTCTTTTCGAGATGCATCGCGATGGCCGGTTACATCAACCAAATGAATATACAACGCCGCATCATTTTTACAAGAACGATCCAATCGCGAAAAAAAATTCGTCACGGAATTTGTAAAAAGGAATCATAAATAGATATCCACGAATCTCGAATGTTGATCATCATTTCCAGGAGAGAAAGATTATAATTGGCATTCGTGTGTCGCGACACGACGTTTTATTATTATATATATATTTACATCAGTATTACATTCTAGAGACTCTTGTTACTCAATGTTTTCTTTTAGTTTCTGCTTAAATGTGTATATATGTAAAATAAATAAATAAAAGATAACGAAAGATTTTTTCTCTTTTGTTCTGGTTGATTGATATCTGCAATATATATATTCGTAAATCAGGATTACATATTGGGAACTGTTTTGAACGTATCGTACTATGCAAAACTATAAAATATAATTTTTTCAACGTTACTTGTATCATTTTTTACTTTTTTGATCTTTCAGGATTATTTTTTATTACTATTCTAATACAAGATTGATATTCCTATGTGTCCTATGTGTTCCTTCCAATTTAGAAGTTAGTTTTATTTACTTTTTAAAAATTTTGAAAAATCAAAATATATATATACACATATTATATAGATTTTCAAGAGATTGAGATGCAGATAAAATTTGTGTATTTTTCAAATTTTTTCTACTAAAGCGTCAAGTTAACTTAATAATATATTCCCAACTTAGTAATATATTCCCAAAAAAATATTTTCATTTTGATCGATTGATGAAAAATAATTTCGAGTTGATCGATAACCTTCTTAAATATAAATACGAGTGCAAACGGTTAGAAATGAAAAGAAGTTGTATCGCGTGTTACAAAAAGCGTGTCCATTCTATCTATCTCATCTCTGATATTATCCTCGAACGAAAGTTCGAATGAATACTCGAAACCGTGTTTTTCACATGCGTATTTTTCTATAAAACTATCCGTATCGAAGCGTTATTAAACGTCGAATATGGAGAGATTAGACATAAGCGCGGTTCTTACCGCAAAAATTTCCTCTTAACTCTTAACGCACGTTTCAGTCGTTATAGCGCGCACCTGTTCCAATCCGTTAACCACGTTATCGTATAATGGTCTCGATACGACGCCAATAATTTCGAATGGACGAGTTAATCTTTCTCTCCACTTAAAATATCGAAGTCGCAGTATTTTATAATCGTTAATTCCAAGGATAATTATCACGATGACACTCGCGTTGAGAAATTACATCTATTTTTGCAACATGTTCGAGGCGAGTTTTGATCGATCCGCGATTTTTGCAATACGATTAATTCGTTCCAGAACGATCGTTTATATAACGGACGTTTGTAAGCGTTCTTTTTTCGTCGTTTATTAATAGGCGGCAAATTGCATCGTTTTCGAGCACGTGTAACCTCATCGCGATGGATATCCAGAAACGTAATTGCTCGAGAAGGGATTCACCTTGTCCTTTCACGGGAAGGATCCTCGTATCGCGAGGATACGAGCTTGAATTCAACCATGATTTATGACTCTGCGGTCGACGAGAATCGCTATAGATGCAAGAACGTTTAGGTGAATAAGGTTTTCTACGTGAACGACGGGCCGTTGAAAAAAAATTCCGTAATTGGCGCAATTGTCAGCTCGATGAAAAAAAGAAGAAAATAGTTCTCTGTCGTTCCAATTGGCGGAGCAGATTATTGGATTGTTCGGAAAATAATTTTGTTTTCTCACACGAGTGTCGCTAATCGAACATTTATCCAGCCAACTTCGTTCTAAACTGTGCTGTTCGGAAAATAATTTCGTTTCTTTACACGAGTGTCGCTAGTCGAACGTTTATCCAGCCAACTTCGTTCTAAACCGTGTTGTCCGGAAAATAATTTCGTTTCTTCACACGAGTGTCGCTAGTCGAACGTTTATCCAGCCAACTTCGTTCTAAACCGTGTTGTCCGGAAAATAATTTCGTTTTTTTACACAAGTGTCGCTAGTCGAACGTTTATCCAGCCAACTTCGTTCTAAACCGTGTTATCGTTGTATCGTATATTTTGAGAGTTGGTGTTTCGTGGTTTATTTATAAGAAAAATTCGTTCGATTCTGTGCGATTGCGTTCTTCGTGCGTGATAACAAAGATGCGAGACAAAAGGAGCATTTTCGGCATATTTTACGTTTTTTATTACTGAAAAGAGTAAGAATGCTGTTCAGGCAAGAGAAATGTTACGCGAAATCTACGAAGAACGCGTATTAACGTACTATGCCAGTGTCGAAAAGTGGTTTTTCAAAATTTCGTTGCGACAATTTCGACGTTAAAGATGCGCTACGTTGAAGACAAAATAACAGCTCGAGAAATTTCTATGAGATTGAATTTATCGAATTCTATAATTTCAAAGCTTGAAAAAACGAAATTACTTTTCGAACAACTCAATAATTATCCCCGATATGATCGATAAGAAAAGGAAGAGATATCTGTCTTTCACCTGAAAGATGAAAGTTGTTCGTTACAGCGAAATATTATTGGAGAGGAGAGAAAAAAAAAAAAAAGAGTTTCTCGATGCCTGCTCGTTACACGGCTCATGAAACACCCTCTGTACACTCGCGCCGTATTTTAGCGTAGATCTCTGCTAGGCGTAGCTCTTCTTTAGCTTCCTCCTTCCTTTCTCCCTGCCGCCTCGTTATGTATTTTATTTCCGCGGCAGTAGAGGGCCCGCAAACGATTTCCCCGGTAAGTGGCAATTTGCATAAACGAACACCCGAAACGTGTTCCTGCACCACTCATTTTCACCGCCTTTCTCTCCTTCCCCCGGCTCCTTCCAAAACAACCTCCCTCTTATTACATAAATCGTCACCGCAACTCGACTTTTTTTTTCGAGATCGTCGTACGAGTTTCGAAAATTATCTTTTTCCACAGAATTATTTATTAAACGAGGGAAGGGAGGAGAAAATCGTGAAAGATGAACGACGGGTTTACAGGTTATTCGCGGGGAACGTGAAATGCGAGTTAATTTGTTCTTTAATCGTATAGGGATCGATAGATTTCGCTTACAGAATATGCCCGAATAATGACACGCGTACAGAGAGACAGAGAGGTGATTAAATCGTTGATTAATTCGAAATATCTGCCATCGTTCTACGATTCTGTTTCACGCACTGGTTAATAAAGCGTAAAGAGTTCCTACTCTCGTAATTAAAACCCATTTTCTCGAACAATTACTAATTTCGCTTTTGTGCCGATAATACTACAAACACGCGCGCAACATCGTTAAACGTGGCACGAATGGCACCGAGTCGTATCAACGCCGATTTCGCGTTAATTAACGAAAATGTAGGCGGAATAAAATGCGCAATGGGCTCGTTTGTACCGATCTTTATCGAAACGAGAAAAGAAAATCGAGACGGCTCTTGAAATATTGTTTGCAAAATAATATCGTTCAAACCGATATATTACGATCAAAATTGACGCAAAAACTTTCCTGTTCTGATATATGAATAACTGAATTTGTTTTTATATATATATATATATATATATATATACAACGTCAGTTTTAAAACCTTTAACCATCGAGTTGATTACGTGGCGGAATGTTGGCGGAATGTCGGATGAAAAAACAATTTTCCAAATTGGCGATAATTTATCGAGCAGGAGTGGCACTCGGCAGGGACGAATAGCTCGGGGAACAGGGGTTAATAAGCCGCGAACGATTTGCCAAAGAAAGAGTGGAAGGAAGAGAGGAATTGGCATTCTTGACCGAGTCATTGATGGATGCTGCGCGCGTCATTTCTTCTCGTGTCGTTTCGTGTCATCGACATCCCATCGTTGCTCTGGAGGAGGTGGCCTCTTACCACCGAATGAATCGCTGAATCATGCCTCTGCTCGCGCTTTATACGGGTATACAGAGGGATGGGTAGTTGACATCGCGACGACGTGAAAAAAATTTTTCAACGCGTCATCCGCGTCCGATTTTCGATTCAGAAAGAATTATCTTCGAATTCTAATTTTTTTTTTTTTTTTTCTCTTGTCTTTCTTTTTCATTATCGTCGTTACGTGGAACAGAACATTTTTGCTAAAGGTTTTCGGTCACGTGGCCGATTTTATTGTCGCCGAATACGTCACGAATTGGAAGCTTGGAACTGCTATTCGTTCGTGTATTATTTATATTTTTATTTCGTGCGCTTTTAAAACGTACGCAATAACAATAATTTGCTTCCGATTTAATTTTTCAATTAAACGCCAATTAATTATTCAACGGATGCGCCCGTGAAGCGAAAAAGTCTGTGATATAAATTTATAAAGCTAGGTTAAACGAGATATAAATATAAATGAAATTGAGTCTGTCGCAATTTAATTACCTTTAATAATCAATTCACGAGCGTGATACAATTTTTTCTTATGAAAAAGGAAAAAATAATAATAATAATAATAGCAGCACATAATTTGCATCAATTGCAAATTCAATCTTTCGTATATTCGCAGATGTTCCTCGATCAACACTTTCCCACGAACGTTGGAAAATGGAAGAATAAAGAATTCGATCTTTCGAAAGATATACATATTTTTTCGCGTCCTCGCGCTCGTGCAATTATACCATCTCTCGTAATTTTTAAAATTTTCCGTAGCGGTTCGACGTAGTAAAAATAAGCACGATAAGGATTGTCGATAAAGCCAATAAAAATCGCGGCCTGCAAAGGAGTAGGACCATTCTCCGCAGCGAGTCTCCTCCCCTCTCCCGTTTTTCTTCCTTTCTCCTCGCTGTTTGTCCTCCCCTCCTCCTTTCCTCGAATACAATCAAACGTTGCTACGTTGCCAGATAAAAGCCGATATACGAAGCAAAAACGCAGGAACGCTTTGACGGGAAGCAAACGTCTTTCCGTATTCTTAAGACATTTCCGTTGTGATTCTCTCTCTCTTTTTCTCTCTCGCTCTTTGCCCGTCCTTTTATCGGATCAGTAATTCGACGTTTGATATATTATGACCTTCTATCTATCTTTGATCGATCTTTATAAATTTATAAGTTAAAATTAAATTCGAAACGATTGAAACAGATTTTCGACACTTATAGAGAGAGGGGAGGAAGGTTTTATGCGATTATAACTCGATTGTTATAATTAACGCACAAGTTGATCAACTTGAAAACGATTAAATTCACGTGTAATTAACTCTGCTCGGTTCATTAACGATAACGATTACGAATAAAGAGAAAGATTAATTCTGTAATCGGATATGAAAATCACTGATTTGCATAATGATCGGGGAGGGGGGGGGTCAGGTTACGAGAAAATTTGCGAATAATCCGATTACGGTATGAATGTTGGGATTGGGAAATTCGATGCGTGGTAAGATCATCGAAGATACGTACGTACGTTCTTTCGTAATAATAATTCTTCAAACGTATCGGAATATTGTTTCCCATTAGTGGAACAGAGTCGAAGATATTTTTCATCACTTCAAAAAAACGAGACCTTGGACAGAATTCTACAGTTACCGGAGCATTTCTCTTTCTCTCTCTTTCTCAGGCGCGTGAGCGAGTGTAGTGCCGTTCGCGTTTCACACGATTGTAAACAAAGGAAAGGAAGCATGTTTACTTTTCAAACATTTCGCCGGTTCTCGAGATCCCCCTAAACCGGTTGAATATTAGACAATCTTTGTTGCAAACGCGTGTTGTAAAACGCGCTCTGGGGAAAGTTCTAGATTATCCTAAATTATTGGATGTGCAAACAAGTACCTTCCTTTTTCGACGATCGTAACTTTCGACCGAATTCGAATTATTTTACCGCTCGTGACGCCATCTGAAACGGCGTTTTTTAGTTTTTAGGAAGAGCCGCGACGAGCGCTGTCCTGCGAGTTTCCAGTCTTGCGCGACAATTTATTTACTGTTTGCGTTCCAACTTAGGAAATAAAATGTCGAAGCTATCGAAATGGTTTGCGCGTGCCACTGAGAAAGAATATCTTACGGAACGTGAAAAAAGTCGAAGATTGAAATTTAAAAATTTTAATTTGGAGGACGATCGTTCGACGATGATAAATTAGAGGAATCGCTGGATGAAAATCCGAGAAGAATTGGCAGAAAGAAACAATCGGACAAAATTCAGAAGTTAAAGAATAAGAAAAACAGACTCGAGATTACTCTATGCTTTACGGCATAAAAGGAAAAGTTTTTTTATACGACAAAAGGAAATCATATTGATCCAATCATAGAGAAACGTCGACTTCAGTAGCAAAATCGACTTCGCACGAGATGAGGTTTTCGAGGAATCGTCCATTGTGAACCGCTTCCACCTGGAAGGACAATAATTTCCGAATATTAAAATCAATTAATGAATTTACACGAGCGGTTAGAGCAGCCGTTTACCGGAACGTGATTTTGCAGCACGATTTGTCACACGTTGCGAGATAAATACGATTTATGTGTTGAAGAATTCCTGCCACATGTGGCATATTCTCCAGACCTGGACAATCATCTTTTCGGGATGCAATCGAAGTGCTTCAATTCAGAAGAAGATATCCAAAAACGTGTCGATGACTTCGTTACCGGCGAGCAGCCGTCATTCTTCGAGGATGGAATTTATAATTTACAAATGAAAAAAGATTATGGAGAGGATGAATACTTTGAGATTAGTGATCTTGTTACCTGATTCACGTAATAAAATCTTGAATTTGGAAAAAATAAGTTGGAAACAAGTAATTGGCACACCTACTCATCCTCCTCGCTTCTACAATTAATAACAGTGTTAATAATGTACAGGGCGCAATTTGGCGAAAGTGAATTCTTAATTAAGAATTTTCCAGGTTAAATATCACTCTTGACGCCTCTCGTGCACCGTGTTACGATGCATACCGATGCGAACGCGAATAAATCTCTCCCTCTCCTCTATCTGGCGAATAAAAATGAAAAAGAGCGCGTCGAATAAGGATGGTGAAAATAAACTCGTTTCGATCGGGATTCTCGTCTCTCGAAAGATGAGAGTTTTTCCGCGAGAAAAGACGCGAAGTGTTCGAGCTTTTTCGTTCGTGAAAACGAAAAAAAGGAGACTGGGCACCGCCCTTTACGCGGACACGAGTTTGCGCGCTACTGCGAGTTAAGAATATTTTATCGAGAAATATTCTCACGGATCGGGTGACTGGCGGCCTCCCGCAGGAATCGTCCGAGCGAGCATTTCTCTTTCCATCGCTCCCCTCCCCTCCCCTCCTTGCAACTGCGATACACTTGTCCATCCTTTCTTCGTTCCTTCCTTCCTTTCCTTTCTTCCTTTCTTCCAGCAACCATCCCCTCTCCCACCCAACAAAAATCGAATAAAGATGCGAGACCTTTTGAAAAGATTGATTTTGCGCGTCGGTCAACCGAGCCACGCCATGCCGCGAATATCGTTCTGGACGTAGTGAAGGGAGGAAAGGAAGGAGAATCGCTCCTTGGTGACTCCGAGCGCGAGTAGTCGTTCTATCTAGGTGATGCGAAACGAATCGCTGTCCTTTCTCCACCCATAATTCGAGATGAATATATATATATATTATTTTGAAACAAACGTTGAAAGCAAGCGATTTTGTTTTCGATCTTAACGAGTTATTATTATTATTATTATTATTATTTTTCGATTGTATCTAGGAAGCTAGAGAAATGGAATCGTGTAAAAATTCTATTTTTTGATTCGAAATTTAATTAAAAAAAAAAAAAAAAAGAAAAAAATCACAACAGAGATGATAATAGATACGGATAATCCAACCACGCGACTCGACGTAACATTTTCAATTTTTCAGTTGGAAAAAAAAAAAAAAAAAGAAAGGAAAAAAAAATTGGAATTAAATTTCAAAATGCGTAAAGGCGGTAAATGAAATCCATACGTATCGCGTATTATAACATTTTCAACGTTTCAAATCAAAATCGATATTCTATTTAACGATATATGGTTATAAAAAAAATTCTCCTTTTTTTCGAAACTAAATCCTTTCGTGTTTTTTTTTTTTTTTTTTTTTATTTTTTATCGGCCATATAAAACACACTCTTTGACATCGAGCGGTGCTCGATAAATACTTGAAAACACACACGGTTAATATAAAATTGAAACGGGTAAACTATAAACTTCAAAAATTTCAAAAAAAAAGGATCTGTGTGAAAATGTTTGTCGTCACAATGTGTTTACGTAATATATTAAGACAATATTTTCTCTGTCGATTCTCTTTACCCTCTCGTCCTGTTTCTTCACTTTGCGCGGCAAAAAAGCCATTTTCCTTTCAAAATATTCCTTATATCCATGAAAGAACCCCTACATCATTATATCCAATCAATGTTCCCTGGACAGAAATAATATATATATATATTTAATCCATCTTAATTCGAAAAATCACGCGACATCTCTTACGAGTGAGTTTCCCATATTAACGAGTAGCAAATTCTAATAATCGATCGTGAAAAAAATTGAAAAATCATTTTCAGAATTTGTTCAATACTTTCTTCACTGTCTTGACACTATTCTTTATCTTGGCGAGTGATATATCTTTCTTTTCTTTTTCCTTTCTTGATCGATCATCGTTACGAAAATTATTCTCTCCAATGAGGAGAAAAAAAAAAAAAAATAACGAAAGAAGAAAATCACGGTAATTTTAATTTTCGCAAAATTCACTTCACGTTATTAAATCGTACGTGATGTGTCTCGAGGACATTGGTCCCATTGCTCTTATTTATTTTGTTTATGTCGCGAAGCACGTTAAACACGTGCTTGCAAAACGTTTCAAATAATTCAGTGGAGCAAATGTAAGTCGACCTAGTTTCTACCATTTTATTTGCACGAATAAAATAAACAAGGATGCTAACGCGACCAGGCTACCAGTTTATGCAAGCGTGGATAAATCTGTCAAATCAAACAACATCGAAATCGAATCGATATAGAAAATTCAATTTTCATTCTTGTTTATCGTATCGGAAAACGCGATAAAACATAATTACGTTTTTCAACTTAAAATTATATATATATATACATATACATGAATAATATTGTATCTTCATTTCAAATTGGTATAAATCGTAACAACAGATATTATTTTTCTCCGCATTTCACATTTTACAAATTTACAAAGTTTACAAAGTTACAAATTTATAAACATTTTAAATTTTTATTACAAATTTAATCGCGTAGAAAATGCTTCCCACAAATGCTATAAACTGTCGCGGCCAAGATATTTATAATAAAGTTGTAAGTTAATTTCCTTTGAAAAGAAAAAAAGAAGTTGCTAGGAAATTATCTCTATCTTATCTTATCTTATCGAGAAAAAAGTTAATAAAAACTGTCGCTTCGAGGCAGTTGAAGTTAATTGTACAAAGGTATACTACGTCGTGCTTATTTGAAACGAATTTCTTTTTAAAATTAATCGAGAAACGTTGTTATTATAACGTGTGTATATATATATATATATATATATATATATATATACACGATATAATATCCGTGAAACCACTTGTGCGAAAATAAATTGGGAAACTTTGGTCGTCGTAATTTATCTCCGACAAAGAAACATTCGAAACGAAATATTCGAAATTCTTCTTTTGAGAGGGGGAATCAGACCGGATGAAACAAGAGATACGACTAGAGGAAGAAGAGGGAAGGGGGGACCCTTGTTCATTAGCGGCCAATTATTTTTGTTCGGTCCGTTGGAAAAGCTTTCCCCGGGTTCCCAATGATTTGACGAATATCGAAGTCTCTTGATATTCAAGTGACATGGAAGATAACTGTTTAAATAGAGACCGATCGATATTTCCTTTCTCCTCGCGGAGAAACACGCTTATCGCGTTCGATCGCGATAAATTTATTTGTTTCTTTTCTTTTTTTCTTTTCGCTACGATCGACTGCCATTCGATTGAAAATAAAAAAAAAATAATTTCTAAAGTAAGTGATGAAGTAAATTTAAGGAAGGAAAAGGAGCATCGCCAAGTGCGACGTAAGAAGAAAAACGAGATAGAGAGATTGCATTCAATTAACGATGCGACAACGTCGCGTTGCGTTGTGTTGCGTTGTGTTGTGTTGTTGGAAAATGTTAATCACTTTTATGAAAATACAGTGTGGAAAATTTATAGTTGGTATACTTGAAAGCTCGGGACCCGACGATGATAAATAATCGCGAAATTCGCGAATTAATTGGTGAGAAAATGTATCGGTTGCCAACGTGGATATTTATCGTGGAACGTATCCCGACTAATTGTTCGTTCTTTTCAACGTAGCCATGAATCTCTGTCAGTGGGATTTCTGCTGCTTTCTCTCGCTTCTCCAGTTCGATATCTCATTTTACCAAGTGTACGTTTCATTTTTCGCTATCGAAGAAACTATCTTCGCTCTTCTCTCTCTCTCTCTCTCTCTCTCTCTCTCTCTCTCTCTCTCTCTCTCTCTCTCTATTTGATTTATGTCGCGAATGTACATAATTGAATTAACAAGGACGATTCTTGAAAACGTGCTTCGAACGAGAACACCTCGTGACAATTATCAGCGTGAAGATCGAGAGAGAGAGAAAAGAAATGAACAACGCGAATACTTAAAAATTTTAGATCTCATCGAATTCAACGAATTAGATAACTTTTCGATTTGTTTTAAAAAAATTTTTTTAAAAATAATTTTATTCTTTTTCTTTCTTCTTTCTTTTTTTTTTTTTTTTTTAAGTATATCGTACGCTTTATTCGCGGGCGAATAAAAAGAGTTTATCTCGATCGAGCGAGAATATAATTTTATAATGTTCGTAAAGTGTTGGCCTCAGTTTCCTGACGCTGTCAAGTTAATCCGGTTAATTTAAATTACAAATTCAAATTTACATATTAAAATACACGAAATGTTAAAATGTCGATTATTCGGGGAATGGAAAGAGCGCGGAAAAAGAGCGGGATTAACTTGTTGGATTCGTTCATTGTTGGATCCAGGAATTTTAATATTATGTTAATTCAAAATTACCACTTTTGCTTAATTGAAGAATTTCGCGTTGAAGAAACACACGATGGGAGGGAGAGTTGAGAATGCGTGTGTATCGCGTATACGTCAGGATTGCGAGATATTTTTCTCGAAAAAAGTATACAATATTTCACGTTAACGCGAAAAGAACGAGAGGAGAGATATTTGGACGGGAAAAGCAATCTCTCACACTTTACGATTTATTATTTCCGCGGGAGAAATTACCTATTCAGTCGCGATCGAATATCTCGATATTTCGATCGCGTGCTGCATACGAAACGTAGCGAAGAGAGAGAGAGAGAGAGAGAGAAGACAGCGCAGCGAAGAAAGAGAGAGATAGAAGATAGCGTAGCGAAAAGAGAGAGAAGACAGCGCAGCGAAGAAAGAGAGGACAGCGTAGCGAAGAAAGAGAGAGAGAAAAGACAACGCAGCGAAGAAAGAGAGAGATAGAAGACAGCGCGGAGAGACTATCACGAGTGAAAACATTCGGCCGGTTAAAAGAGCCGAACGGAACGCGTTTGAGGCTCGCCTTCGCCTCCTCCCTTCACGCGTATACAATGTTCGAGGATCGAATAAATCAAAGGGGTGGAAATCTGGTGGAAAAATTTGGAAATTCCGTCCAATTCGACGGAAATTCGGGCGCGAAAAAGAGGGGAAAGTGATGGATGCCCCGTAAAGCGGCCGGTGTATTTATTTAACGAGGAAGCGAGCCTCGAAAACGCGGCCAATCGATCTCCTTTCCGGACGGGTGGAAATCGAGAGACCGGTTGGAAGTCGATTTGTCGTCCAACAGTGGATATTATACGTTATATCCCTGGATACGGAGGTGTCTTTTCTAGACATCCCTCTAGAGAGAATTGTATCTTTCTTGACACGTTGACTGCCGCCCGTGTTTCCAACGAGATCTTCTTCGGGCCTAGCTTCTTCCATCGATATTTTTTCAGTAATGCAAGAATAATCTCTCGCGTCATTTGTTTCCATCGTTACGTTCTTCAACTCGTCACTCTACACGAATGTCTGTCGAGTGATATAATTATTAAAATTTCTACTGCTAATTCGTTCCAATGTCGAAAAGAAAAATGGAAGAGTTATTAGTTGACTTTTTGTCCAAATTGTCCTGACCAACATCAGCTTTGTATAAAATGTTAATCTTTTTCGAAGGATAAATATAAAATATTCCATGATATATTCGTAAATTTTGAATTCTATTTATGTAATGCATAAACTATTAAATAGTCTACGGAAAAGATGTATTAACGTAGTAACGCTAATGTCAAAAAAGTTTGAGAAATTTGAATTCTAATTTTAATTAATATCAAGCACCAGCAATACCATTTATAGATTATGTTCTTCCTCAAGGTCAAATATTACATTAGTTTTACCATTTTTGTATTACTTTTATAACAATTCTATAATTTTATTACACCCTGTGCAATATATCTTTCCAAATACTTACGCAATATTTGAATTCTAATTTCATTAATATCAAACAGCAATAGTATCATTTATAGGTTATGTTCTTTCTCGAGATCGAATATATTAGTTTTACCATTTTTGTATTACTTTTATAACAATTCTATAAATTTATTATCATGTACAATATATCTTTCCAAATATCTACGAAATATCCATCGTAAATAGTCGAATAAGCGAATGCGAATGACAATTTTGGCCAAATTTTGCTGTTACCCGAATATAGATGGCGGTCAACGTGTTAAGAGGAGGACTTAAATGTATCCAACGTCGTCTTCGACGTATTTATTTATTTTCGATTTTATTTTATTTCACTTACTTTCGACCGATATCGACATCTCTATCAATTATTCGTGTTCCCTCCCCCCTTTTTTCTCTCGCAAAGAAAATTTCACGATTCCAGTTTCGAAGCCAGAAAAATTTAACACGCGAAATCAAACAACAAGTAAATCTACTCGCATAATTTTCATTTGCCTTTAATTAAGATAAAAAAAAAAAAAAAAGAAGAGAAGAAAAAATCTGGAGAATCTCAGAGGAAAACGAGCATACAAGAACGAATTAGTTGGGACGAGCGTTAAAAACATTTTATCTGATTATTAGATAGGTAGGAAAGTGGGAAAAATCCATTAGCTGTTCGCTATCGAAAATAAATCACGGAGAAACATCTGCCGGTAAATCCACCATAAAATCCACTGGGTATTAACAAATCAGGAAAGTAGTTTTTCCCCTTTTTCACTTAGCGGGCTTTAAGAGAGAATTTAGAAACTGGTCGGCGTCATTCCGTGTGTTCCTCCTCCTCCCACTACGGCTTCCCTCCCTCCTTCCGTTTCTTTATGAGTTTCTAACCCGTTTCCTTCCTCGTGGAGGATCACCCTCTCCCTCGAGAAGTATCCATCGAAAACTCTTCCTGTTCGAAGTATCGTCGCAAAGTACGTATAATACGAAGAAGAGAAATCGAACGAAACGTATCTCTTTTTTTCGATTTTATTATTAAATATTAAAATATAATTATATAATATAAATACTAAAAATAATACGAAAAGAAATCGAACGAAACGTATCCCTTTTTTTCGATTTTATTATTAAATATTAAAATATAATTATATAATATAAATATTAAAATATAATTATATAATATAAATATAATATAATATATAAAATATATATTAAATAAATATAAAATAAAACGATATATTTAAGAGAAAGGGAACTAATAACGTCACCTCATGAGAAAAACTTTAAGTTGGACGGCTCGTTATAAGAGCACATTTTACGATCAAAATTCCGCCACGGAATTCTTCTTCTCTCTTTCTTAAAGAGGCGAGGTTGGTTGGTTGGTTAAGTTGACGGGGGAATTCGGCCGCTTAACGTTCGCAAAGGACGCGCCCCTCCCCACCTTCTTCTTGATCCTCCAACCATGCGGAGAGAAAACGAGGAAGGAATGCGCTTCGAAACTTGAACTTCATTATATAACGGCGCGCTTTAATTTCGGAGGAGGGTCGTCCTCGGTTTGGAAGGAAGAAAGGAAGGGGAAGGAAGAAAGAAAGGGGAAGGAAGGGGGAGGAGGGGAAGGAGGCACGAAGCCGAGGTAACGAGCGTTGTTGCGTACAAAGCACCGTCGGCCGTCCAAGGAGAGAGAAAAGGGGAAGGGAAAATTCGAATTACCGACCACCGAAAAAAGCTTGGGGTCCGACGCTTTTCACCCTGGATTTTTCACCGCTGCATATATTCTTAAATAACCTCGCTCGTCTGATTAACCAAGGTCTTCAAATTTCGCAGCGTGCACGTGCGAGAAATACGTATTCGCTTTAATGACCGTAATTCGTTTTATCCATCGTCCGTGAAACGAATTAATCGTTCGTACCGATATACAAATATACGTAGATATTTTTAAGCGAGATTTTAGGCCCAGCGAAAATTTAATTGTTCGAGTAATTTATATTCAAAGTGTCGCTTTATTCGAAATTTTTCAACGGGTTAATTAATTAATGCAATTGCCAACTCTGGCTCTTCGTTCGATATACAAATATACGTAGATATTTTTAAGGCCCAGCAAAAATTTAATCGTCGAATTGTTTAACATATAATCGATGTTCGAGTAATTTATATTCAAAGTGTCGAAATTATTCGAAATTTTTCAATAATTAATGCCAACTTTGATGAAATAAAACGGGGCGAATAAAAGTAAGTTCGTTTCATTCAATCGCGTATTCGTATAAGAAACGATGAAAGGCTGGTATGATTAAAACGTATTATTTTCAATTTCGTTCCAATTTCAATACAAATTGATATTACCTACTTCGTCGTAGAAACGAATAAATATTAACTTACAGGATTACTTATTATTATGACGTAGTCGAGTATATAATATAAAATTTATAAAAATACGCCGAAAGCAAAAGCTCTCGCGTACACCTCTTTCCGGGTTATATTATCCGTGAATATTTTACAGCTACGAGAAGAAGTATACATATTTTCCGTATTTTTGAGAAGAAAAATTTTGGATATCTTTGTCGCAAAGTGTGTATTTCTCGCGTGAAATAGGGAGGAAGAATCTACGTTATCTACGAGATAACGTAGGTCCAGTCTAGATTTTAGGCTGGATAACAGAAAATTTCCATCTTTGGCTAGCGTGTATCCGGTACGCGTATAATAAAACGGCGCATAGCGGCCCGGTGTATACCGATACGCGAGAGCGTATACGTTACGTGTTATGTTTTATATATGTAAGTGGGCCGATGTACGCAGCGCCGCCACCGGAGAAATAAAACTGCTATGCATTATGCAATGCCGCTCTTTCTGATAGATTTCCGAATAATACTTTTCGTATTTGATCGATCGAGCTTGTATACCCTACAATATCGATCGTGATCAGATATCGCTTTTTTATTTATTTTGTATAAAAAAATCAATTAATACTTGAATAAAAATGAAAAAAACAAAACAAAATTACACTTTTTTAAATATGAACTGAAACGTTAAAAATATATACTTACAATTAAAAATGTGCTAGTTTTATTCGCTATTTGAATCTGAACCCGATGATTCGCGTAAGAAGAGTGAAATACACGGATTGGACGATTTGTATTACAAATTGACGAGAGAGGTGATCGAAAAAAATCATCGACAAAAATCGTTGCATTTATGAATTTCTAACATGAAGTAATTAAAACTTTAAGCTTAATTTATAAAAGAAAAAATTTATCGATAATTTATAACGATAAATTAAAAATATAGTTTCGAGATGTTATATATCTGTTATAAAATATATATAAAATTCAAACACTTTCTAAAAATAAATTTAATACTTCTTTTAAAAAGAAGATTCAAACTTTTGATGTATGATTATTACCCGTTACAAATAATTATTTTTTATATTAATTTTAAAAATGAATTTTCTCCTTACTTGATATACATCGTTCGAACCACTGTCCTCGATTCTCCCGTGTTTCTTTTTTTTTTCTCTCCCCTCCCCCTTCCTTCATTTCCCCCTTTGCATACCGCAATCTCGATGCGTCCTCAGTATACCGCGTGTGTACACCGTTGCAAAAGGAAGAAAGAAAAAACTAACGAAAAATATTTTCGCGTCCGACCTTTAAAACTATGAAACAGTTTTGACGCGAAAGGCAAAAATTCCTAGGGTGCGCGTGGCGCGCATACTCGTAAATTACATTCCGGAATGTCATTACGCGAATACGAACGAAAGCGATGGAAAGAAAGAAACGGGGAGGGGCTTTGAAGAATACGCGATAAAAAGTGTTCACAGTGTTAGAGGACACGGGACTGCGTTTTCGTGTCGTAGTCATTATGATGTTATTACGAAAAATAGAAGAGGAGAGAAAAGAGAAAGATAAAGAGAGAGGGGAGAAAAGGAACAACGAAGAAAGAAAGTAGCGAGATAGAATTACGGGTGCAATGATACGTGCCGTACGAAATTTTTTTCCCTTTCCTTTTGCGCGAGGAGATATCACGTTTTAACGTAATGGGAAACGTAAATTAAATATATATATATATATATATATATATATATATATATATAAAGCTCGCAGTCGATATTTTTAATTTATGAACGAAACGATGAAATTTATAATTATATTTTGCTCGGTGAGCGTTTAATTCGCATAATATTTGTATTCAAATCGAAATATCGTGTATAAATAAATCAAAGAACACCGGTTAGTTACGCGCTCGCGCATAAATTAATTAATTCAGAGAGGCGAGTTAACTAAGGGGAAAGTGTCGGACGAATAACGAGAAGACTTGATTATTATTTTTTTTTTCTTTTTTTATATAAATTATCATCGCGATTTTAAACGAGATCGAGAGACGATCTCGAGCGATCCGTACAATCGCTAATCGCTAATCGCTTTTACTTTTAAGAATACGAGCTGGAACCGTGTTCTTTCTTTTTTTTTTTTTTTTTTTTTTTGTNTTTTTTTTTTTTTTTTTTTCTTTTCTTTTCCAAAGGATTTCAACGGCTCAAGCATTGACGAAAGACGCGACAATTCGAAATTCTACTACTTCGTAGTAGACCGCGTTAAAATAGAAAATACTCGGGCTAACAGGTTTTATCCAATTCCCTTCGTTTGTGTTCCGCTTAGAAACACGGTTGGGAAAAGGTGAAACGTCGTTAAAAGTTGCGGAAATTTTCGAGAAGTTGTAACGAAAACTATTAACAACCAACCCGATTAAGTTGCCAATAAAGTTCTCTCTCTTTCTCTCTCTCTCTTCAGTTTATCATGCTACAACATCTCCTGAAGAAAACGTGACTCGGTTTTCCTCTCCCCCCTCCTCCCCTTCGTCTTCCCCCTCTCTCCTCCGTCTCCCCCCTCTCGTGCAATTTCCTCGCCACGCAATTTTTACTTTGCGAAGCGCAACGCATATTCTCGCGTTTAATGAATCACGATAAACTTGGCTTTCCCGAACCAGGGGCCAGGGAAGGTCTTGCACGCGAAAATACTGCCCTTACTCTCCGCAATTACGCCCCGAATAATTCACCCTCAGCGAGATGCGTCCTAGAATTACAACGTTAATTAAATTCTTAATTAAAAAATAAATTTCCAGAGAAAAGTTTCGTGATTCGAAAAAGGAGAAAAAAAAAAAAAATCGTGACGAGTATCGTCGTCGTCATCCCTTCCTCGAAGAGGCGCTTTGACACAAGATCTCTTTCCCTCCCTTCGAGAAAAGGGATTTAAGGAATCGACGACGGAGAAATGATTGAAAGCGTATTAATTTTATTAAACCGTTAACGCATTGGAACATTGTACAATTGTTTTCGAAAAATTGACGAGAGAAACGCTTTTAATCGATCAAGAGGTAGGCGGAAAGGGCGATTAACGAGATGAATTATCTTATAGAATGTAGGGGGAAAGGGGGGCAAGTGGTGGTGATCAAAGTGGCACAATTATGACCGTAATACGGCCACTGTCCCATTCTAATTCCATCGCGCCAACTCTCTCCTCTATGCGCCATTCGACGCGATCGTTTCCCGTATGCGTGTAACAAAAGGGGACTTGGAGAGTTTAATCGCATTGCTCGTACATAGCATTACTCTAATCCATTCCGGGATCCATAGACGTCATTCGTTCCATCCTACTCCGATTAAACTCCTTCGATCGAGACGATATAATCGCCCAATAAACAAATTTTCATTCGAGATACCGAATAGATTTGATTTCGGACCTCAATCCATCGAAATTCGTCTCACGAGTCAATTTCGAGCAACTTTTATTTTCCTATCCGTTAGAGCAAGTAGGAACGCGAAATAATTAAAGAAAAAACTTTTCTCTCTCCGCGATTCTTTTATACTCCTGATTTTAATCGTATGATTCTATCGTAAAAGAGAAATTCCATTCGTCAATTTTCTTTTAAAAACGTGTATCCTGGAGAGATACACATCTATACACGTCTACCAAAGCTTTTACGAAATGCGAGAGACAATCGTCTTTCGTGGCGGTGGAACGCATCTCTAACCAGTTAGAATTCCATTACTTACCGTGAACCGTATTGTTGCATTTGCGAAGACTCGGCAACACTGTTGGAAGCTCGACGAGCTAGCTCTCCAACATTTATTAATTTCCAACGTCTGAATTACATCGTCTGAGGCGGTGTCTCGATTAATTTTAACCCCGTCTAAAATTTCTATCCGACGATTGATTATCCTCGTGTACACGCGCGAATATCTAAGCGTACATGTCTAAGCGTATCGTGATGACAGAACAAATTCTTTCCTCCCGTATAAATAACAAGCGAGCGAAAGAGACAGAGAAGCATCGAGCGCTGATGCCATTCACTTGGCCAAATCGTAACTAGCGATGGAGCGTCCGTTTTTTCCAACGTTCGCCTCATTTTCCGCGTGCAATATGCTTTCCAGAGAGAAATCCTTCCAAGTATACCCTGCTTTTGACATGTGAGGATTTTATTTCAATGGGACTTTTATTCCGTGTGCATGTGTGTGTGTATATATATATATAGTCACGAGTTTCTCGAAAATATAACGCCTCTCTCGTCTTCTTTATCGAAATCTCTCGATCGTCTCGTCGATAAATAAACGTGAAATGAGAGAAATCAGAAAAATAAGGAAAAAAAAAATATATGTTTCGTTCTCTGGGGGAACGGACATTTTTATTCATTTCGAGGGAAGGGATGGGAAAAAAAAAAAGAGGAATGAAAATTTTTACCCTTTAAAAGCAAGATGTCCCTAAAGAACGGATGATAAATACTACCATTATTTTGCTGAATGCGAGATATTCTCTCAGGACCTTTCAGCGTAGGAAGAAAAACAGAAACATTTGCAAGAACGTTTATCGATTCAACGTATTTCATCGCGAAAGTAAGAATCGTCGAGAAAAATTTATAACACGTTCTTGTTAGAACAGGCACTAGATCCGCCTAATTCCATCGTCAGTTTCATCGTTCGTTTTCGGGAATAATTCGTTTACATTCATCTTTCGTTCAACTTTGAAACTCGCGAGTTACAGTTTTTCGACCCTGGTAAAAAGAAAATTTAATTGCTACTCTTTGATACTTTACCATCGCGCGTTTGATGTCGCGCCACGGTTCGGCCAAAGTTGTTAACCACGCCCTCTATTCCTTCAAATTCTCCTCTCCTAGTCGTCAACGTTTGAAACGTTTGTAATTAAAGAGGCCGGTTTCCATTAATGCCGATAAAAAAGGACAATGTCTTTATGGAATTACGGTTTTTTCCCAATTTGTTACTTATTAAAAAACGTGTATTAATAATAATGACGCGTGTTAATATCGAGAAAATAATCGAAATAAAGGAACGATAAAGAATGTCTTTCGATAAAAAAAAAACTAAATAAATATCAACCGAAAAATTTACTTCGACCAAATGAAATGAAATTATTTTTTAAAAAATTCCAGGAAAAACGTAATTAACAATCGGTATTGTTGGAAGAAACATCGAAAAAGAAAAAAAAATTGATTTATTTATGCAGAGACCCGATTCTCCCTTGTTCAAATACGATGTAACGGAAACAACATCGATATCGCGCAGCCTTTAGGTGCCAACTAGCTATCCGAATTACCATTTAAACGGATTCGCATTGTTCCTGGCTACCCGTTGTTCATAGTTGGACTATGTTTTCACGGATTATAGAGACCGACACGGACTCTGTTGTTTCTCTCGAATTTAATGGAAACCGTCGTGGAATAGACGGAATAATTTAACATCCTTGTAGAAAACTAATCACAATTATTAAGAGTCTAAACTCTTTTTTTTGCCAATTAAAAAATTTAATCTTAGGGATTCGTTTTCGTTCGAATTTTGAATTCGACGATGCCAACGAAATTTTCTCCGCTTGGCTCGTGTCGAGCCCCCTAAATTTTAAAAGCTATTCACTTTATCGACTGAGACGGTGGAAAGTTTTATACGAACGTCTATGAAAAATGCTCATTTCGCTTAATTCTAGATAGATCGGTTCCGTTGTTTCTCTCGAATTTAATGGAAATTTAATATCCCTCCTTGTTATTATTACGTCTAAACTCTTTTCTACCAATTAAAAAATTTCCCTTAACCTCAGAGGGCAATTCTTTTTCGTTTGAATTTTGGATTCGACAATGCCAACGAAATTTTTTCCGTGTCGAACCCTCTAAATTTTAAAAGCTATTTATTTTATCGGCTGAGAAGGTGGAAAGTTTTATACGAACGTCTACGAAAAATGCTCATTTCAATTAATTCTAGATAGATCGGTTCCGTTGTTTCCCTCGAATTTAATGGAAATTTAATATCCCTCCTTGTTATTATTACGTCTAAACTCTTTTCTACCAATTAAAAAATTTCCCTTAACCTCAGAGGGTCAAT
>NW_025220714.1:1493635-1537014 GCF_014066325.1 Apis laboriosa | reverse complement strand
CAATTCGATCACGATTGTGTCCGTCGACAACTTCAATTTTGATCATATGGAGGGGGAGGGGGGAGTCACTAAATATATTTCACTAAATATATTATAATATAATATAATAAATTAGAGTGGATATCGTTCACAAGTCGTCAACGTTGCAAATTGTATTCGCCAAGCTGACGGTGGGTGAGATTAGGGTGGACGAAAAATCCGCCAGTTGTTTCTCCTTTCGGGAAGATTTCACGCCGGATTTCCTCGAATTTCTCCTTTTGCTTTTCAACGAGTAGAGGCTCGATTTCGTCTGATACGTGGAAGGCAAGGGTAATTTGGCGAATCTCAATGCGATGCGATTAGCACGGTTTAACTCGTTACTAGTGGGAAGATAATACTGCCTTCTGTATTTTTTCAGTATCCCATATTCCAATCCCCTTTTCAGAACTGCCTTCACCTGCAATTGTCCATTCACCGCCGAAGATCAAGCAAGTTTTCGAAGCTTAACCCGATAAAAATCGAATTAAAATTAAATATTTATATTTTAATATTAATATATATATATATAAAATACGCGTAATATAACATTACATTACATTATATTATTAATATAACATTACATTAGAGAGAGAGAGAGAGAGAGAGAGAGAGAGAGAGAGAGAGAGAGAGAGAGAGAGAATAACGAGAGATTAAATACTCGCGAAAACAAATTTTTATAAATAAAATTCGAAATTCTAATTCGAATTCGCGAATTCGAACGCTTTTCGATTTCAACGTTAGAAGGATGATAAAATGCAAACGAAACGGAACACAACGACGAGCGATCCAACCTGTTTACTTTTTTTATCCGAACGGGCGATTTTCGCGCAAGGAGGAACACAATAATCGAAGTACCTTTACATACCCTATCGGATAATTCGGAATAATTGGCGAATAATTCAGAGAGATTTGATAATCATCTCCGATGACAATGTATCACTCACTTGCCGTTTAACCTTATCATCGTTCATTTCAGACACGTAACTGATATAACCGATAATTTTGCTAGGCGTGGACCCCTTCGTCTCTCGTAGATCCTGTATAGCGGAGACGACCAACGCCGCGATTTTCGTAGGCAACACTTTTCGCCCCTTTCTGTTCCCCGATCTTCTCCCGATCCTCGGCCTTATTTTTCGGCTCATCTCGTCAACCGATCGCACGAGATGGTGAGATCGAGATATGAACACGCGCTGTCCGGAATCCGAATTGTACCGCACGCCCGAGTCGCGAATGATGGGTGGGGAGGGAGGGGAGGGAGGGGAGAGTCGCGCGTGAATGAAGAAACTTGAAATTTTGCGGGATCAAAAATCGTTCAAAAAAAAAAAAATATATCGAGGTTGTGTTAGCGCCGGAACACGGAGAATTTATTTATTCGCAGATAGTGGAAATATCGTTTGGACGGACGTTCGTTTGTTTCGACCAACGAACCGTACGTAACTTCATTCGTTCACGCGTCGGACGCGTGTGTGTGTATGGACGCCGAACGTTGGAATGGGAGGGGGAAGATAGAGAGAGAGAGAAAGAGAGAGAGAAACAGAGAAGAAGGAGAAGGGGAAGGAGAAAGGAAAAATTGATCGCGTCCAAACGGCGTGAAAATATTTACGAAATCTTGGCCCGTTTGGCGAGCAGCCGTCGACTCGACATCGGTGATGATAAAAAAGTGAAACGGATCGTAATTACGAAAAAGTGCAAATTTACCGTGACACTTTATTCGCCCGACCGAACAAGCATTTCAAAATAGCGATGAAAGCGGGGGGCCGGTTTAATCGTAATTATCGGCGGCTGACAATCAACGATAATTAGCGACAACAGAAGTTGGACGCGATGCGTTACCAACACACTGGCGCCTCTGCACAGTTCCCCGCAATTAATCGAAATTCAAAACAGCCTTTTCGACTATCGCGCCTGAATTCGCATCGTTATTTCCCCCGCGATCGATCGTTGTTTCCAGCACGCGTTTTCATCGCGTAATAAGAATATTAAGGGGAAGCTTCGGGGAACGAGCTTTTTGCTCTGGCAAAATATATGATTAATAATGGAAGATCGATTAAAAAGAAAAAAAAAAAAACGTTTAATTTCCGCTTGTTTTCCCCTCTCATTATTTCGATATATTTATATATAAAAAAAAAAAAGAAAGAAAAAGAAAGAAGGTGAATACACGTGAAATGAAAATGTTTGGAAAAATAAGGTAGGTTCGTAAAACATCCGATCTCGAGTATCGTAAAATTTGGGCAATTAATCCGTTGAAATAGTAACTAAATTAAAAATTTCGAATAAAACGATACTTTAAGTAATCACTTATCGAAATAACATTTATTCGACAGATATCCACGCGGTCGATCCGCTTTTCTCTATAATTTCGGCCGTTTCCCAATTACGATTATTCGTAACGATCATCGTTACGTTTTGAACGATAAATTATCGAAGTAACTTTATTCTTAACTTTACCCATTAAATTTTCCCCATCGATGCGCAAAGCCTGACCAACGATACAGCATTTCGTTGCTGCGAAAAATATATATTTTTTCGAGTTACAATTTTAACGCTAGATGGATTTTACTTATTATTCCAAGCGTTTCAAATTCGATCTTAAAATATCGATTGGTTACCAGGTACGTATTATGGCGGAACATTTGCAACACCGTTCTCAAGCTTGGAACAATAGTTAAGCAAAGTTACCCTCGGTCGACAAACAGTTTACGAGGCGTCGAGTTAATACCGATGAGTTGTTTACGTTTCGACCGATCCGCGCGACACAGGCAAAGACCTTGAGAGTTTGTAGCAGGTACGCTCGAGCAGCCATCTGGTATCGAGGTGTACGTTTCAATTTTTCGAGAGTGAACGACGATCCGTTGAAATTGACGAGCGAGACCACGACAGAAGATCGACTTGAATATCGTTATCGAACGATCTCTCGTCTCGTTCCGTTTATCCGATTGGACAGATAGAGGTACGCCGTGCAATCAATTTTAAAAAAGCCTTAACCTATAATATCGTGCGAGAGACGTAGTACGAGGATCGGACCAAACATGAACAATACGCGTGGTCGAACTACACGCGACAAACACTTACTAATTTTCTTGGCCGCATTTTCGGACGTGCAGATATATTTTCTTGAAAAATAGAAAGATATCCTTAAAAATATCGTCAAAAAGAATATTAAGCGTTGTTAAAAGTTCTGTTAATATCGTTTTGAAAAAGTGATTTGATAGATATTTTAAATAGTGATATTTTACTTCCTCTACGAAAACGTAAGCGATTTATTATAGAAGACTACGATAATTATCAATCAGAGCAATGGATTTGGAAAGAAGAAATTAATGAACTAAAAATCTGGAACTATAACTATAACGGAGATTCCTGGCATAAAACGTACCAATATACTTCTAAAAAACGAAAATCATTCTATCAAGATATTAATAATTTAAAATATATGTTTATTTATAAATTGTAATAAAAACGTTATTTTATGATTTATTATTATACTTCATGATAATAAATCTTTCTCGTTCAATGATCGCTCGGTTGTAATTATTTATATTAAACAAAATAAAATAAGTTGTACGTGCATTTACATATCAAAAGATATCGCGCAACTTCGAACGTTCGTCGAGCAAAACTGTGAAATGGTGTGACCGACATTGTTGTTGTTTATGGCACGCGCTATTGCAATTTAAATCGTAAGGCAAGGGATTAATCACTCTTTCATACTCGTGACTCGATAAGATTCATCGTGCAGCTTACGTGCAAATTAGTTTCTGTCAAGCATAGAGGGTTAGGGTCCGAGTGTTGATACGCGGACACATCGTTACGACGATCGAGCGCGAACGTGTTATCAAAACGAGTCTCGCGTGCTCCCTTCTAATTTGTCGGTTTAAAAATCGTGTAACACCAATCCCGAAGAGTTATTTATATACGAGAAAGCTCCAGATTGGTTATTTTTTTTTTTTTTTTTTTTTTTTTAATATAAAATTGAAAATTGGAATCGCACTCAATTTACGCTTAGAGATATCGTACAACACTGTTTCAACAATCGTCGAATAAGTATTATTGTGTGCACTCGTTGTTGTTTTTAAAACTTCTGGAAAAATATATTTTCCAGTCGGGTAAATTGAGTGTAATTCCTTCACGGAGAGAAAGAGAATCGGGAATATACGATGACAGAGGTGGAAATATCCTATCGAATTCGGGGATATCGAATATTGAAAACGTTACTATGCTATGAAACGCAAACAAACGCTTGTGAATAACAAAATGTATAAATGTGTAAATGTTGACATACCAATTTTATCCTCGAATCTATAATAAATCTTCCATCCAAATTTTTACCCATCCTCGAAATTCCTTGACTTTTTCCATTCCGTTCCTTCGTTTCGTTCCCCGATCTCTTTACGATCCCCTCAAGAACATGTCGAAACCAGACCCCACTTTACGATGTAATCGCAATTTTTTTTTTTTTTTAAAATCTTTTTTAAAAAATCTCTCGGCTAGACATCGATTAAACTCGAACGGGCTCGTTTTCATCCGTGGACTGGTTTATCGAGCGATTAAAAATCCGCTGATTTTCGTGATCTTGTCGTCGGTTGGATTGAAAAAACGAAGACTTTTTCGATGGCGCGGGGGAGAATATCGATCGACGGCAAGTGTAATGAGCTTCTTTTTTTGCGCAGTTCTTTTCCTCGGTTGAAACCAGTCAGACTGGAAATTGATCCGTCGTGGAGAACGAAAAAAAAAAAAAAGAGAGAGAAAAAGGCACGATACGCGAGGCGAGCGTTATTACAATGATAGAACGTTGCTTTCTTATCTCTTGGCGGGAAAAGGAAAGCGAGAGGGAGAAGGAGAGAAAGAGAAGGAAAAATAAAAGAAGAAATAAGCTCGGTTGAAATCAACATCAACCGTTGATAAGTTTCATGGCTAATAAACACTACGATACGTTGCAAATTAACGAACAACGGTGTTTTGAACCCGATATCTGAAACGACACGCGACACCGGCTACCGATTTGCATAGGGTTGGAAATGCAAACGGATGGCGGGAAATCTCAATTCCGCGCGAGGGATTCGAGAATAGCGACGTTAATAGCGATTTCTCTTCGTTAATTCGATTTTCGTATTCAATTGTCTGACATCGATAAGATCGTTGCTTTCTATGCGTAAAAAATAAAAAAGAAAAATAAATAAATAAAAAACGGGATAAAAAAAGGATGCAAAATTTCATTTATAATTCGCAAACAATAGCAAAATGTGAATTAATATCGTGAGAAACGGTGTAGCTTTCGTTGCAATAATTCCAGTTTCCCGGTTATTTACAGAATCAAAATAATGGACAAATAAAAAATAACGCGGCATTTTGAAATGTTAGCGAGATAATAATAACGATTAATAACTATCGGCTAACAATTTTTAAATATTTATCCTTTTTTAAAATCCACTTATCGGGCTGCGCGTAAAAGAACGTAACAGATATATCGCGGCACAGTGTTTACATATTTACGAGTAAATATGCAGGAATATTTGCGAATGTAGCTACGTTTTTAGCTCTCGTTGCTCTCTTTCTCAAGTTTTTCAACGAGAGAATACAATTTTTTCTACGATCTCATTTTTCCCCATGCAAATTCTTTTAAATTTTTACGGTTTAATTTTATAGTCGAACTAACTAAGTTGAAGTAAGAAAAAATATAAAGGAAAAAGTCTCGTTCATATTTCGTGATTATGATAGTCGAGTATAGTCGAGTCGAATAAACAGAAGGAAATTAAAGTTTCAATAGGAAGAGAAAGAGAAAGAGTAAAATAATTGAAAATATATTATGTACTATATCTTAAAATTCATATACTTTTTTTCATAAATAAGGAACGACGAGACGATTTCTCTCATTTTTCCACCACCTCGGAAATTCTTTTATTCATCGTGACGAAGTTTGAAACCATTGTTACGATTCCTCTCGTGAAATTTTCCTTCCGGTATATTTAAGCAGACTGAGATGCGGAACAAAGTTAAAAAAAAAAAAACGAGAATCGAGATAAGGCACGTAACTGGCCAACTTGTGAAAATTCCTTTAAAAACGTTAAATATTAGAGCGGGTCGAGAAAACGATGCGGTGCTAGATTGTGTGGCGCGAGAGAAGCGATAAAGAGTTATTAACGCGAAACCCTGCGAACGCGACGATAGCCGACCATTAAAAGGCGTATTATTACACACGAAAGAAGGATATCGTTCTTAATCGATCGATCAATTTTCTTCTTTCTACATTTCTATCAAATATACTCTCGATTCTTCTCGAAAATGTTTGAAGGAGAAGTAAAAATGAATTATATATACATATAATAAATATCGTTAAAAAATTACGCGAGAACCATTTCGGTTTATGTATAATCTCGGTTATCTACTCCTTCTCATAATTAAGTCGTTGAAACGCGAACTCGCCCCTTTTCCTCAAGATTTATCGAAGGTCGAAGGGTATCAAGTTTTCTTAACGTCAACGTGGTCGAAATAGATATATATCTAAAGGGAAACAAAAAGGAGGAGGGAAAACGTCGTTAACAACGTCCCCCTCTCTCTCTCAGCGAAATAACATCGCGAAAGCAGCGCCGTCACGTCGTTCTCGCAAACTTTCTTTCTGGCTTATAAAACGTTACGATTATTATCCACGAGCCTTTTTCTCGCGCAGTTAAGTCGTTTAAAACGCGGTGTTGCCGCGTCGCGTACAACATTTTCGAGAGAATTTATTATTAAAGATCGAAAGCGGGTAGCAGGCAGGGAAACTATTGACTATTGGCGGGAAAACGGACTTATTAGGTGCTTTATCGTTTAATATTCCAAGGGAGGAGTAGAAGAAAGTAGGGAACGGCGGCGTTATTGCCCTCGTTAAATCTAACGAACCGAGCTAATTATGCAAGTGGCGATGGTGGTGGGTGAATTATTCGCGCCCTTCTTAACGGGCGAAAACGTTGGCCCATGCGAGAAAATTTCAACTGTTTTGTGCTCGTCGACCCTACTTAATTCCTTTCCCGTTGAGTTCTCGTTCGCATTCTAGGTTTAAATTATACGCGGCCGATGTTCACGCAATTCGGCTTCGAAATCATTTTATTGCCAATTTCGAATCGCAAAGATTATCGATACGATCGGTTTTCGTCGAAACAACTTTTCGATCCGGCGTTAAACCAATATTGTCTCTTGTTTATCGATAGGCAAACAGTCGTTTTATTCGTATACGCAACGCGGTAGGGAAAATTGTCGATATATTCGGAACCGCAACAACGCTCCCTATTTTTTTCATTTTTGTCATTTTTTTCTTGTTCATTCATCTATATGCATCGAAACGTGTAGTATATAGTACATATATATATATATATTCCAACCGATATAAATGAATCGATGCATCGAACTTGAGAAATGGAACTTCTATTTCACCTTGCCTCCCTCGATTTCTCGCACCGGTCGAGGAGTAAGGTTTGGCCGAAAAGGAGGATCAATTAATCTTTGGTTCCCAGAAACGATGTCTGGAAATGGAACATGGAAGATCGAGCGTATACACGGTTGGACGACTTTCTCGTTGACGAATAATCGAGGGAGTAAACGACACGGCAACGATATTCGACAAAGCAGCGTGATCCCGTGAGTAGTTGTTCGAGTGGCCATAATCTCTTTTCCTCTCTTTCTCTCCCCCCCTCCCTTCCCCGAAGAGATGGTATTCGTATTCGATTACGCTATATCCAAACACGATCGGTGAAAAGCCACTTATAGCGGATACAAACGTCATTGTGCACACACCGGGAAGGTAAATAAGTTCGAAGAAACGGAGAAGCTTCTATGGGGTCAACGTTACAACCCGTACTATTGTGGCGGACGTCAACAACCCGTGCAACCTTATATCGCGTGATTCAATTACCAACCACCACCATCCCACATCCTTTTACTTCTTCCCTCTCTCCCCTCTCCCTCCTTTTCGGATTTACCCACCTAACCGAATGTACGAATCGTCTATGAGAAGAAGCGTGAAACGAGAGGGCGGAACAACCTTTCAACCGTCGGGCGTTGCAGCTCCCTTTAATTAGCGAGAGCAGAATCGTGCCTCGCGTAACGACTCACTTTCCATCTCTCTCGTCTTCGTTTTTCACGTGTATTCGTCTCCTTCGTTCGATTTTTATCTAATCGTAAATTCTAACTCCGCTCTTTATTTCTTTTTTTTTTTTTTTTGTTTAAACGCATATTTCGACTTCTCCTCGAACGAGAGAACACTTTCGTTTTAATGATAAATATTTAATATCCTCCAGGATATTGTTTGAGTTTATATATATATATTTATATGTTTGAGTGTAAAAATGAGATTATATTTTATGCGCAAATCGAGTATCGCACTAGACGCGATCGCTATTTCCATTTTTGTTCGTTTTTCTTTTTTTGAACCGAGCTCAAAGCATCGGCACGACCCACATCCACACAACACAGTTTATTCTTATTTTTCCTTTATCGAATACATTCTTTCTTGCCCTAATAGAAAGTATTCGCCTCCGTTCCAATATTAAATAAACTATTTTTCTATTTTTCTATTTTAAAGGATCGTATATAAATAATATAGTTCGTGATCGAAGAATAAAGTTCTCTTTAGGAAACAGATTCTCGCGTTCTAGAAATTCCAGATAAAAAATCAAGAAACAAAAAGTTTAATAAGATGTATATTTTTACGTGATAATTAATATACATCATATCTCGTATATTTATGAATGTCGCTTCACTATTTCGATTCCATTTTGTCTATTCTCCTTTTTTAAGCCAAACTCAGAATGGTAGAACGAAGGCATCGGCACGATCCACATTTACATAATACAATTTATTCCTATTTTTCTTTTATCAAATATATTCTTTCTTACATTTGGTCGAATTATTTCACAACCTCCTAATAAAAAGCGTCCAATATTAAGCAAATATCTATTTTAGAGGATCGTACATAAATTGCACAGTTCTCCTCCGTTCCAATATTAAACAAACGTTTATTATTCCTTTCTTACCGTTACTTTTGATCGAATCATTTCATAACCTACTCCCTAATAGAAAGCATCGACCTCCCCGTTTCAATATCGAACAAACATCTATTATTCTTTCTTGCCTTTACTTTTGGTCGAATCATTTCACAATCTACTCCCTAATAGAGAACATCGACCTCCAATATTAAACAAACGTTTATTATTCTTTCTTGCCGTTACTTTTGATCGAATCATTTCACAATCTGATAGATATACATACCATATATTGATCGAATGGAAAAATCGTTCTTGTTTTCTCGTATATATCGAACAGGAGAGAGAGGGGAGGAGAAGAGGAGCAATTTGGAAGATTTGCAGCGCGTCGAATATCAGTGATCGCTCATCGTTACTTTTGGTCAAATCATTTCACAACTTACTCCCTAATAGAAATCATCTTCCTTCGCTCCAATATCAAACAAACATCTATTATTCCTTTGTTGCCGTTACTTTTGATCGAATCATTTCACAATCTAATAGATATACATACATACATATCATATATCGATCGAAACGGTGGAAAAATCGGATCGTCCTCGCTCTCGTTTTGCTCGTACATATCGAACAGAAGAAGGGGGGAGCAATTTGAGACTGCGTCGAATATCGGTAATCGGCCATCGACGGTGCATTAAAGCGGCACCGTTTCCTCGGATTCGCTCCTCGATCTTTAACGGCCGCGGCGTCTAGAGTGTGCGTGCATGCATGCGTGCGTGTGTGCGTGCGTGCGTGCTCGCGCGCGCGCGTGTATGTGTGTGTATGTGATATTCCAGTTATCTGTGCTTCTATTTTTTTAAACTGTGATACACGAATCTTATCTAATTTTAATCTACCATCGTTTTGTTTAGCAATTTCAACAAGTTTTTCTCTTTCATCTATAGTAAGTTTTTTCCGATTTTTTTGTATAATTTTAAATCTTGTATCATTAATTATCAATACTTGTGAACCACGTCCTCTTAGCGAATCATTAGTTCTTGCACCTCTATTAATACTTCTTACGCTATATAAAAAGTATGTAACAAAAAGTATTATAATTTATTTTATATTTTATTATTTATAGTGTATGTGTGTGTGCGTGTGTGTAGATGCAGAGAGTAATCGATCCTCGGGAGAAGAAAGAAAAAACAAAAGCGAATTTGCCGCGGAGGGGACAGGATGGAACCATATCCATTCGAGATTGCCGGCATTCCAAAGGATCATACTTGGATTGCGCAGTTTCCACGCGAGCTCGTGATCATGCGATCGGACTTGCTCGAACGCAATTGATCGGCGGTCAATGGTAAAGCGCTCCGCCGATATAATACTGTGCACATCGGCCATGGATCGGCGCATTAGACGAGATCGGAAAATTATCCTATCCTATCCCCATCCATTTTTAAAAAGAATCATTCCCTTCCTTTGAATCACTCGCTTCCAAAATTCTACCACGCGTTTCGATCGCGTGCAAATAAAAAAATATCGATCGCGAATTCGAAATTTTCCTCGAATCCCCGAATTACCTTACTCATCGATGACGAGTCGTGGATCGGTCGAATTCACGATAAAATCCTCTTTCCCCTTATTAATAGGACGCGAGTGATTAACGCGACAATACTGTTAAATTAATCTCTATCGGTGGACGAAATCGATCGATTGTTACAAAACCGCCGAATCGGCCGAAACGATCGGGCGTAATGGGTCGTCGCGCGGGTATCGCGCGGCGATAATTCACCCGGATTCATTCCGCCGTTATATCTTCGATCGGCCGGTTATCAATTTTCTGGATGCAGATAAGCCCTTCCTCTACCTCTTCGCGAAGGGGAGAAAAGCGCCCTCAAGATTCTCGTTAAATTCTTCTCGTCGAGTCTCGTAAAGAATTCAGAATTCCTCGTAGAGGAGAGTTGAGTTCGTGAGGCGAAGGAACGCAAACGAAAACTAGTTTCCCTCTCTTCTCTGGGAAGAGAAACGTGGCTCGTTGATACTTTAATTTTGCGCGGAATAGGAGGAGCCCTTTGTGGCTGCGATGTGGCAACACAGCCTGACACGCGGACCAATTACTTGCGACGCCTCCCCTCCTAACTTCCCGTTCCGCGGGCCAAGCTTAATTGTTTGTTTACCGCGATGATTGTCGCTGGTTGGAAAGTGGAAAGTTGGCCGAATAACTCGAACGAAACAACAAGGAAAAAACGAAGACGATTCGAATTTTAATCCCTCGACCCGTGATCCAATCTTTCGCGTTAAATTTTAAAGCAAACGACTTTTCTTCTCTCTCTCTCTCTCTCTCTCTCTCTCTCTCTCTCTCTCTCTTTCTCTTTCTGCTTTTTACCTCGATTCGCGAAAAAATTATTCGTACGAGACAGAAAAATTATATAATAATTTTTAATTATTATATAATTTAATTTTTAATTTAATTTTTAATTATATAATAATATTATATAATAATTTCTGATAATTAGTGACGTATTTGATTGAATCGATAAATATCTAAAAAAAAAAGGAAAAAAGTAGATAGGAAATTAATTCATTTTGCGAAATTACTCGAACTCGTTGATTCTTGTTTCTTTCTAGTCGTCAAATCGACGAATCTTTGGAACAATCTTGTATTGTTCGTTGGTGGAAAAAAGTCTCGCAGGACGAAGGTTCTTCGCTTATTTCTTCTATTTCAGACGCTTTGTTCGAAATGCTGACACCTGCATACCTGTAGAAGAGCTATTAATTCGAGTAGATAAGATAATAGGGCTACGAGTAATAAAAGATGCCTTTTCGATCCTTTTTCTTTATATTCGTTCGAAAAATTTCACGAAAAGCTAGAATTTTTTACTTTTTTATTATTATTTACTTATCTATGTGTTACTCGTGGAACTCGATATTCAACAATCCAGAAGAGAATGTTTTATATTTTTGCGTGGAAAAACAAAGATATAAATCGAGATAAGAATATTTCGTACTTTTGGAAAGGAAAATATCGCGGTTGAAAATGACGGCTGATGCGGAATTATGTATCGTTCACTCGTGGAAAGAAGTCATAGGGAGAGATCCCAAGAGAGATTCTTCAGACTTTGTTGTCTGAAATCACAAAGCAATAGGAAATCTATAATTCGAACATTCAAAATCGTAAAAATTATCTTCATTAGAATAACCATCGAAAACTATTTATATTATCTTAATTACTCGAATATGAGTTTCCATTTATAAATTAACTCAAGTTACAAGTCATAATTAGCCAGCTATCGATGAGAAAGAATCACGTTAGAATTCTTCGTGCCTGCGCTGATGCATCGAAGTCGTTTCGGATTATGTTATTTTATGGAAACAAAAATGCGACTTCTCTCCACCAGTGACCATCAGTACTTGTCCCGAGGAAAGGTCTCCACCAGGAAAATTCATGTCATGTCGTAAAACGAGGAAAGAGGGTCAGGCTCTTAGGATCGTAAAAATAAGGATCGTTTGGTTTTCTCGATGCGTCGAGATGGGCCGAGTGCCAGACCCTTGGCCCGCCGAATTTTTCACCTTCGCGCTATAATTTTAACGCGACCGCTAAAACAACTCTCGTACATCGATCCCCCTCGTTTGTCGTTCAACCCCCTCCCTCTCGTTATTTGCCGCGCTTTGCTTGAACGCATGCCAAAGCGATACAGAAGGGACGCGATAGCATCGGATTAGAACGTCGTAACCCGCGTTGCGGTCGAACAGTTTCTTTCTCGAGAGACAGAGACAGAGACAAAGACAGAGCAGAGAGAGAGAGAGAGAGAGAGAGAGAGAGAGAGAGAGAGAGAGAGAGAGAGAGAGCGAAACTGTTGACTCCGGCCAAGTAAAAATTATATTTACGATATTGTATACGCGATCATTCTTATCGAACGTTATAATCATGCGACGAGAAATTCAAGGAAATTTAGAAAAACGAAACGAAATCTATTCTATTAAAGTTCGAGGAATTATATATTAAGTGTTATAATGGTGCGATTATTTCGAAATTCAAGGAAATATAAAAAATTCAAGAATAATTCAAGAATAAAATTCAAGAATAAAAAAATATATATATAAAATATAGAAAAACGAAACGAAATCTATTCTGTCAAAATTTGGAGGAATTGTGTATTAAGTGTTATAATCGTGCGATCATTTCTAAATTCAAAAAAATATAGAATATAGAAAAAAAAATATATATATATATATAAAATATAAAATATAGAAAAACGAAACGAAATCTATTTTGTCGAAGTTTGGATTCGATTCGTTCGATTTCGATGCCGCGAAATACGCGATCATTGTTATCGAGCGTATAATCGTGCGATCCTTTCAAAAAAATGTAAAAAAGAGAAAACGAAATCTATTCCGTCAAAATTCGACGAATTGTGTATTAATATTGGCGGAAGAAAACTTACGAGATAATTAAAAAGTTACGAAATCTATACTGTCCAAGTTTGGATTCGATTCGTTCGACGAATTGTATATTAATATTCGCGGAAGAAAAGTTGCGGCGAGAGCAGGGCACAGAGGCGAGCGCAGCACGGAAGCGTGCGTAACGAGAGCAGAGGGAAAGAGGCTCGTAGAGGCTGGCACTAAGGGTCGGGGAAAGAGCACTCTAATCCAAAAACAGAATCTTCAGAGACACGGTTCTCGCGTGTCATATCCGCGATAAGAGCCGTGACCTCTCGTTATTTCTTAAAATAACAAATTCCTTGTTTCTTCCCCCTCTTCCTCCTCCTCCTCGCCATTATTTTAATCGATCGAAACAAAGGAATATATAATGATATACACAAAATTGAGTGGACGTTACGTTCGTGTTAGGGAATTCATTGTTCGGATACAATGGTAGAAATAAATTTAAATTTTTCAATATAGATTTAGATTTTTCAATATAGAATGTTTTTCAGGACATGGAATGTATGTACGAATAAAATCATAAAATCAGTTCCTATAATCTACTTAAATGTATTTGTTTGTATTGTGAACTTTAGATCGAAATTAAGTGGACACAGAGATTTCGCGTTAACGCAAAAACAATGTAAACAAACATTGAGGTTACCTCCTAAATGTATTGAGTCGTCAGTATTCGTAAAGTCTTCGCATTGGAAACTTTAATATTATTAAATAAATATGTCTAATAGAAGTATACTCATTTACAGAAATCTCTGATTGTGAAAATAATCAAAATTATTGTTATATTGCCTGAAAATATAATGTTTCTAAAAGTGTTCTGTTCGTAAAACTTATAATAAAAATATTTAAAACATGGTAGCGTTGATAAATTTACGCGGTCAAGAATGGAAACACAAGCGCGTACGAAGATAGAAGAGAATATCTATATCTATAACATCATGAAATATCGTTGAATAGTTACAAGACGAAGATTAAAAGAGGCAGGTTTAAAGAATTAATATAAAAGAAGAAATATTTAAATTTCGCTAAAAAGTATATAAATAAGCCACTATCATTCTGGAAACAATTAATTTGTACGTGACGAGAATAAATTTGAATTATTAAATAAAAAAAAAGGACACGAGTATGGAGAAAATCAAACGAACCTTTTACCGATTGTCAAATATGGAAAGGATCAATATGGATTTGTTTTTCGTGAAGTCGGAAATTTAGTATCTATGGATGGCATTATGAATGCAGATAAATACATCGATAATCAATAATGAATAAAAATTTAGAGAAATCAATTTTAAAAATGGGCCTCAATAGAAATGTACATTACAACAAGCAATTTTTTGCAAAACTGCAAAATAGAGGTTCTGGAATGCCCTCCACATAACCCAGATATTAATCTGATAGAATATTTGTTGAGTATATTGGACGCAGAAATTCCTTTAGAAAAACGTATTAATAAACGAATATTTTTGGAAGAATTAAAAATTCAACAGATTGACAAAAACTACTTAGAAAAACTTGTTGAAAGCACACCAAATACTAATTACCGAGTCTTTACTTATGTATATGGCGTTTCTCAATTTTATCCACGCATGCAATTTTGCATGGTTTTGTATAAATGATATAAATTATACTTGAACTTTAATGTTTTGCGTTTCATATTATATTTCGTGTATAACTTAAACGTTCAACAAAATTTAGATCACGAGCTCGAACGAAACAAACGTGTCCACGCGATTGTGTATAAAACAATACAAAGAGAAGATAATATAGAAGAAAGGGAAAGGCAAACGCATATGGGAGAAAACTGTAATATAGTTCTCTCTCCACTAATTCGCGATCCGTCCGTAAGGGAATAAGCCAGGGATTTCGTGCCCTTTTCGAGGGAGAATAGATACGGGCGGCAGGGAGTGGAGGGAGTGGTATATCCGATACCGAGAGACGAGAACGTTCTCCCTGGCGACGATAGCGGCGTGACGGTTGGAGAAGCGCCGCAATTCGAACAGTGGCGCTAATGGTGGAGGAGGGGAGAGAGGGGATCTGAGAGCCACGGTACACACGAATACATTTGCAAGCGTGAACCGCGAAACGAACGGAGAGGAGAAGCCCTGGCCAAATACCGGACGAACGGTGTAACGTTTCTAGCGTTTCTGGCGGATCCATCGACTGACTGGGTGGACTCGAGTCGCGGGAATATGCAGCGGCCGCGACTCGTATTCGCTGGCTGGCGGGCCTGTCGATTACTCGTCGTCCGCGCGCCCTCCCTTTCGAGGAAATCCGGCCAGGAGATATTGTTGCTTCTGCTATCGATCAGCCCGACAATTCGAACGATAACTCGACGTGTGACGGATGACGCTTTCCTGTCCAACGTTTTTTAACGGGATAACCGATTTTTTTCTTCTTCTTCCAAGCCTATCGTTCATGCTCTATCATTTTCACTTTCAGAAATTAATCGAGATCAATCATGAATTCTCCTGATGATCTCTCGCGTCTGTTTCGCTCGAGGAATTCGTAGAATTCATCGATCCGTTTTTATCGAAACGAGGGAGGGAGGGAGAAACATCTTCCATCCAAGGCAAAAGTTTCTTCGTTCCTCGTCCTTCGACGGAGGTGGGGGAAAGAGAGGCGAAAGTTTGAGGGAAGGGGAAGGAGAAAACATGCGTCCAGCCACGTCCAACTTTTTTCCCAACGCGGTGCACGCGATAGACGCGAAAGATTGTTGCTCGAGCCGCGTTCCACCGCGCCCCTCTCCCCTACTCCCGCGAGGATTCGAGCGTAGAAATACGAGTCGACTCGCGATTCCACGGCTCGGCCATGATCTCCCCGTGGACGGAAGACTCTAAATAAGATTATGGATTGCGCGCATGCTCTCCGCTCTTCAGATTGGCCCCTTGTCTATTTACAACGGAGTGCCTCGAGCGATCGGGAATTTGTCAAAAGTGCAATCAGGAGGATAAATAACGGTGGAAATAGAAATAGATTTTTCTCTCTCCTTCTTCTCGAAAAGAAGCGTCGAAGGAAGGGTAGGGAAAGGAAAGAAAGAAGTTGGTAGGTAAGATTGTATCGGACGTATAGAAGAGTTTTCGAGAGAGAGAGACTTCTTCTTCTTCTTCTTCCTCTTCTTCTTCTTCTTCTCGAGAAGGAAGCGCTTTAAGTAAAACATTTTAAAGAAGTACAAGCCTCGGGATTAACCTTCCAAGGATGCCGCTTGAAAAAGTAGAACTTCGCCTCTCCTCCCGTGTATTACTTCCTGAAGGGTAATTGGGTCAAGTTTTAGAACGAAAGACGATTAATTTTAACCGTTTGAAGGTGTTGCGCCCTGTTCGAAGACGAAACTCGAACAAAAGTCACAGTGTTTAGAGGGAGGAGATTTCAAGTTTTTCCACGTGACGACATATATAAGATAATTTCGATAATTTCGAAAACTTCGTTTTCCACATTGTTTGTTAAGTGCTTCTCGAATATTGTACTCGATTCGTTGTGGAACTCGCAATAACAAGGTCATTATCCATTGTAATATAGGGAAGTATAGTCGCATGAAAGGGATTAACGGGAACCGTGAAACATTTGCCTACCTGTGTAAGTTGTAAACATGTCGCTTCCTTCCATCTTCGACATCCATTATTCCTTTTTCTGCCTGTCTGCCTAATTTATTGCAGACTTAATATTTTTCTTTCCTCCTATTTTTAAAATTTTTCAGCCAAAAAGAAAAAAAGCTTCTCTGCTTTCCAATTCCATCCATCGTTTTACGATGCGATTAACGACATCGTTATAAACGACAATGACGCGACGACATGTAACGTAGAATCTACTTTATATCATTTAATCTTCCATACCAAGGAAGAAAAGAGCTGTCCTTGAATCGAAGAACGAGAAACGTGAACAATTAAAAGAGAGAAAGAGAGAGAAAGAAAGAAGAGGTCTCTGATGTCGCTGTCAACGAGAAGGACGAGTTATAAGGGAAATCTATCCGTCCCCGTGATAGGTCCTCCGATTCTATCCTCATTACTCCGTGGAAAAGCAAATAAAGATCCTCGAGAGGAGACAGATCGTTGGGAAGGGAGGAAATTTCTCGAGTTTCTTTCTCAACGTTTCTCTTTCATGCGCAACGTTTCGATTCGATTTCTTTGCAGATCTTCGATCCCCCTTGATTGCTACAATCGGAAATTGGAGCGTGTTCGAGGAGACGGTGGATGGCAAATTCAAAACGAGCGTGCACAAGCAATGCCTAGCGGCGACACACGCGCGTACACATTCTCTCGACAGCCTTGATGCATGGCTCCCGTTTAGTTGGAGCCGGATACTTGGATCGAAATGGCCTGGTTGATTGGGACGATCCCGCCGTTCCATCGATCGATAGATCGAACGATCTCCCGTTCGATCGATGTGGAGATGTTATTACTCGATCAATATCGCCATTAATTTCGAACTCGAATCGAGAATGAAAGGAAAGGAGGGTGTTTGAAAATTTTTTTTTAAATTTTAACGCATCGCCGATTTTTATTCGATTAATTATTCTGTAATTTTACGGTACAGAAACAGTAAATTACGTGTTAATGAGATAAAATTATTAATGAATTTTATTATCGAAGGTCAAATTTGATTATTTATTAATTTTTCATTATATAAGATTATTAAAATTGATAACTAAATTAAATCACTTCAAAAAAATTTATTTGGAATAAACAAATAAGAGATATCATTCAAGTTCAATACCTGAATAGGAATATTTATTAACAATTTTAAAATTATCGCCTAAATGACACGGATATTGAAAATTAACAAAATAATCTAAAAGATCTTTGATGAATTAAAATTTTATAATTATTAAAAATTATCACAAAAATTAGACAAAGAATAAGTAAACAAATAAAATTACTAACCTCAAATTCATTTTTTTATTGTATTTCCTGATATAAGAAACTGCTGATAATATATAAAATCCTATCCAATAAACGCTGTCGCTATCGATACAATTAAAATCCCAATTCCTCGTAACTCCACTTAATTTAAACGAACAATAATAATCGAAATATGAATGATATTTTCCAATATTCGAACGGAAGAAACGTTAGATTTGAAAGAAAAGCGAGGAAGAATCAAGAACGGACAAAAATACCCGCAAAACGTAAGTCGAGGCGATTGTTTAAACACTTGCCGTTTATCGAGGACGGATAGTAGTCGTCCGCTCGATTAGAAGGATGATCTAATTTCGCCACGAATCGGTCGGCGAAAGTGGCTCGACAATTCAGGACATCCTGCTCCTGATTAGGTTTATTTGCGGGTGGCCGGCCGGAGCTATGTCCAACATCCTGAAAATCAATGGATGGTACAACCGGGGCTCGGAGGGAGAGAGAGAGAGAGAGAGAGAGACAAACAAGATAGGCATACAAGATTGGTCCGATGACAACAGTAGCTCTCTCTCTCTCTCTCTCTCTCTCCTCGATGGAACGCTTGATTACCACGGATAATTATAGACGACGCAATGATTTGTATTAATGGGGTTCGCGTTGATACTTAACGCACGGGGCGATTTATCACGCGTGACGTACGGCCGCTTCGTTACTTGTGTGGCGCGAATTTAACGAGAGACCGACTGTGCGCGAAATACGATCGATCTATATATCGAATTTAACATTCGTTCGATACAGGTAACAATTTCGATTAATTTTTTTTTTTTTTTTTTTAATACAAGCTAAACTATGTAATATAGGTTTTGTTTCTTTTAAAGAAAAATGGTTAATAATGAGTTAACGAATTGGCTCATCGATCTATATCGAATTTAACATTCGTTCGATGCAGGTAACAATTTCGATTAATTTTTTTTTTAAATATAAGCTAAACTATGTAATATAATGTAGATTGTTTTTTTTTTTTTTAAGGAAAACAATTGATAACGAGTTAACGAATTGGCTCATCGATCTATATATCGAATTTAATATTCGTTCGATGCACGTAACAATTTCGATTAATTTTTTTTTTTTTTTTTTTAATAAAAGCTAAACTATGTAATATAGGTTTTGTTTCTTTTAAAGAAAAATGGTTAATAATGAGTTAACGAATTGGCTCATCGATCTATATCGAATTTAACATTCGTTCGATGCAGGTAAGAATTTCGATTAATTTTTTTTTTAAATATAGAGTAAACTATGTAATGTAGATTGTTTTTTTTTTTTTTTTAAGAAAAACAGTTGATAACAAATTAACGAGTTGGCTGACTGTGCGCAAAATATCGATCCATATATCGAATTTAACATTCGTTCGATGCAGATAACAATTTCGATTAATTTTTTTTTTTTTTTTTTTAATAAAAGCTAAATTATGTAATATAGGTTTTGTTTCTTTTAAAGGAAAATGGTTAATAATGAGTTAACGAGTTGGCTGTACGCGAAATACCATCGATCTATATATCGAATTTAATATTCGTTCGATACAGAAGAATTTCGATTAATTTTTTTTTTTAAATACAGGGTAAACTATGTAATGTATGTAACTATGTTGTTTTTTTTAAAAAAAAATGATTAATACGAATTGATCGTTTTCATGGAAAGTAATTAAGTATTTATTGTCATGGATTAATTTGGGTCGAGGCAAGGTTAAATGCATAAGTTGATAATTTTGAAAGTTCAAAGACTGATTTCGAAATTTTATTATTCGATCGAGAGATTCTTTAGGAACAATAACTTACGATTGGAAATTTTCGAAGATTTCGAACGACACTGACGTGGCCATTTTGACGATAACGTAAGAGAAAATATATTATTGGAAATGATATATCTGATGTTAATTATTGGAAATGATATATCTATGTTAAACGTAGATTGGTTATATTGTTGTATTTCTAAAATGCAGTTGGTCGAGCGATGAGTATGCATTATTAACTTAACGGTACATAATCTAACAGTACTCTGTTAAGACCGTTATTATGAGTAATTTATTGTTATACAGCACATACTTGAATTATAATTATCGATTTTCGAGAAAAAACAAAATATTTACGATCGAAAATAGATAAGAAAATGTAGAAATAGAAAAAGTAAAAAAATTCTCTAAACGGAAATGAATATATTTTTATAAAAAATATATCATTGAAAATGATATACCTGATATTTTTATAAATATTCTTATTTTAACTGTAGAATGCATTAACTTAACGACATTCTCTATAATAAAAACCATTTATTATTACGAGTAATTTATTATACAGTACATACTTGATCGAATCATAATTATCGATTTTCGAGAAGGAACGAAATTTACGACACATCGAAAATAATAAGAAAATGTAAAAATAGAAAAAGTAAAAAAATTCCCTAAACGGAAATGAATATATTTTTACAAAAAATATATCATTAAAAATGATATATTTGATATTTTATAAATATTCTTATTTTCAAAATGCAGTGTGTACATTAACTTAACGATATTAATAAATACAATATATACTTGATGAAATCGTAACTATCAATTTTCGAAAAGGAATGAAAAATTTATGACGGATTAATTGATCGAAGATAAGAAGAACGTAATAAAAGAAAAAACTAAAAAGATTCTCTAAACGAACACGAATATTTTTTTACAAAAAATATATCATTAGAAATGATATACCTGATATTTTATAAATAAACGTAGACTGATTATATTCTTATTTGCAAAATGCAGAGTATACATTATTAATGATACTCTGTTAATAAATATCGTTTATTATATATAATTTATTATTATACAACACACTTAATGAAATTGTAACGTATCGATTTTCGAGAAGGAACGGAAAATTTACAGCGGACTAATTGATGGAAAATGACAAGAAGAAGAAGAAGTTGATGATTCTCTCTAAACGAAAATGAATACATTTTAATAAAAAAAAAAAAAAAAATTTCCAAAAAAACAAACGATAGATATTAAATGGCGCAAACATCGTTACGTGATGTTTAAACTTAATAGTGGTTTATGCTCCCGAATTTTCATTGTAAAAAAATATCGACACTGCAGAAGTTACCGCGAATACAGAGCCCGGGCCGCATGTAAACATCGGATAGATTCGATGTTCCCCCCCCCCCCCCCCCTCCCGATATGAACAATACTTGGAAATCGTTATTCGTTAAATAAAATGTGAACGTGGCGCGCATTATACGCGAAAGGAACGAAAGGCCACGGTTCGAAATCGTTATTTATCTCGAAACGCGTGCCGTTTTTATCCGCAATTACTCGAAGGCAGATGTTTATCAATTACGGCCACGTTTTTTTTGCGTGTTTTATTTCGATCGAAAGAAAGATCTGGTTTTGTTTAAATTCGAAATGGGAACAAAATAATTAAATATATATAAAAGAATACACAGTTTATTTAGTTTAAAAATTTAACCATCCCTTATTCGTTTTCTCCACGCTCTTCAAATTTTCAATATTCGAGAATATAATGCTCGTCGAATATTAATAACAAAGAAATATAACTATTTTTAATAATAATAATAGAACATAGGGGTAAAAAGAGGCACTAAAAAGAGGCAAGTTGTAGAAAGCAGTGCGTGGGGAATACCTGCGTCGCAAAGAGTGCAATAAAAGTTCAGGTAAACCGAGTCAAGCTCCGATTGGACGGAGGAGGGTGCGGAAAAACATATTTAAGGGCTGTTTCCCGTGTCCGGGTAAGACAGTGACAATACTTGGCATAGAAGAAGGAAGCAATTTCGAGAATTCTCACGACTCTCAATTCCACGTCGATTCGTTTACGCCAAGTTCAAACTGTGATATCTGCGATCCATACGTAATATCCGTGATCTCAAACTACACCGGTTTGAAAAAAAAAAGGAATAAAAAGAGATGGAAGTGGACGAAGGTCAGGACGAATTGAGGATGGCGACCGTTTCGACCGCGCAATCTCAAAAGACGATACCTGAGAGGAAGGGCAGTTTTAAACAATGCACGGCTCGATTCGACGGAAGTAGGGACAACTTGAACAAATTTCTGGTTACGATCTGTCTTTACAAGGACGTGGAAAGGGTGAACGAGGACGTGGCCCTGCGCGAGTTACCGCTTTTGTTCGAGGGCGAAGCGACCGCGTGGTGGGATACAGTTGGCGGCAACGTCACGAAATGGTCGCAGGCAATGTCCATGCTACAAGACTCGTTCGCTCCCAAGAAAGCCGCCTACGAGATATACGCCGAGGTGTTCTCCTCGAAACAGGAGGCCAACATAGCGACCGACGAGTTCGTCAAACAGAAACGCGCCCTCCTCGCCGATCTTCCCAACCCACATCCGGATGACGTGCAGATCGACATGATATACTGGATGCTGAAGAAACAGATACGCAGAAAGATGCCAAGAAAGGCGATAATCAACCTCGACGACATGATCGAGAAAGCCCGTTACGTGGACAACATGGAGAAGAGGAGGGCTTCGGTTAGCCGGCGTTGGGACGAGGAGACGATGGCTAAATATTTCGCCAAAGCGTTGGTCAAATGCCCCCACCACAAGCACAGAAAGGACAAGGAGAAATACTTGCACGAGCGGAACGAGGAGAGATGTCACAAGTGTAACAAACGTAAACACATCCACGGGAAATATAAAAACACGACGATAAATATTGAGCGGTTCGCGTTGTGTACGTTGGACAGCAACACATTGGAACGTTTTGCCTCATGCAGCCTCGTAGATTCCAAGGACAATACGTCGTCCTCGTCCTCTTGCCATCATCCGTCTCCCTCTTAATTTCTCGTATTTTTTGTATATTTTTCTAAATATATGTGTCTTTGTATTTTGTGTGTGTGCATGTGTGTGTGGCGCGCGCGTTTGTGTATATATGTAGATATATATTTATCTTATCCAATATTTAATCAATTTTACTATTAATATTGATTAGCTAGATATTCTTAAATATCATTATAATTTTATATCGTTTATATATTATAATCTTGATATTATTATTATTTACGTTAATAACGAGTGTGAGATTCGCACAAAGTGCGATTCCTACGATCATGATTCGTTGTATGGATGACAAATATTGTATCTGATCGAATCAAATTTTTCACCGCTCTCTTAAGAGAGAGGGGGAGGGGGAGAGAGAAAGAGAGAAAACGAACAGGTAAGATGTAAATAAAATATAATAATTATATAATAATAAAAATATAATAATTATATAATAATAAAAATATAAAAATTATATAATAATATAATATAATAAAATATAAATAAAATTAAATAAAATATAAATAAAATCATAGATCAATAGATATTCTTCAGGATTATTAATTTTTGAGATTATCGATTAAACTTCTTCGTTCAAAGTTTTCCCCAAAATTCTCGCCAATTTTTATCTCCGTACGCAACATACGTTTATTACATAAGGTATATAACGGTATATATAACCACGCTCATGGAAAATTTACCCGAGATCGACTCGTTTAACGGACGTCAGAGGTTTCGCAAAAGTCAACAAATACCTTCCCTTTGACCGAGGAAGGAAAAGGAAGGAATCCATCGTGGTTCGAACCTCGTTTACTTTAAACCGCGACATTTCGCGACGAGTGAAACGAGAGACCTAATAACCGGCTTGTTCTATCGATACCCTATATCCTATATTTTTCTCTTAAGAAACAAACTGTTTTATGCGTGGAATATAAGTTTTTTGGAATTTTTTCACAATGCAACGATAAACGTCGAACTATTACCTGGATATAAACCTTTGATATAAAATGGTGGATTATGGCTGGTTAAATAAAGGGAATACGTGAATTCGTATTTGACGAGCTCAAACAGAACAAACAGCTCGTCAAACGTACAAGGAAGAAAGGGAGGGAGAAAGGAAGGAAGGAAGGTCGAAAGTAAGAAACGACATCGTGGGCGGAACTATTCCGGCGGTAACGAACGATAAACTTTCCCCAACACGGACGGACTGGGAAAATATTTTCCAGCGGTTGGCAAGCGCCGCCTCGATGGATCCCCGGGGACTCGTTCCGATCCTACGGAGACGATACGCTCACCGAGGAACGGGGCAACACGTCATAGAGTTGGAAACGTCGAAGAGGAAGGAATTTTAGTATCCGTCCACTCGTTCGATCCACCGGAATTTTTAACTTGTCCCGCGCGCGCGCGAATCTGACAAGTATCCGGCAAGCATCTTCGCCAATATCTTCGGTTGGCTGTCCTCGTCGATAATTTATCGTCCTCCTCTCTCCTTCAGTTTTTGTTTGGCAAAAAGTATCTTCGATCTATATTCTTCGAAATATATAAGAATTTAAAATCGTTCGAATTGGTACTCGAGTTTTTTTTTTTTCTTGAGAAATTAGAGAAGTATCCATTTCTCTTTCGAGAAATATTCTCGGGATCGAGTTTCGATAGTTTCTTTCTTTCTTTGTTTTAAAATCTTTGCGCGGCTTTGTGAGGACGAAGATATTAATATTTAAATATATAGTTCGAAGGGAAAGAAGTTTTGGAGGAACAGAAGCACGGTTTCTTTTTCCTGTTCTTTGGGGCCGTAAAAAAGGGGAGGGGAGGAGAATCGAGACGAGAAGTTGCACGATCCTTGCAAGAAAATTTAATCAACGCGATACAAGGCGATAATTCGGTATTGTTCGGGGAGATTCCATTAAATTGTCCAATTAAGTTGGTACGCGCGGAATCGAGTAAAACGGGCAAGTAAATCGGACGTTGTTGAGCGCATGACGGCATACATAGGCGATACGCCGTCTGCCGACAGTTTGACGCGGTCGTTTCATTCGTAGCCGAAAGTGTAATTGCCCGTTCGGATGAAAGCCTCGTAAAGAGTTTCTGCCGTGCGATTTCGAAAATCCCGTGCTGACAGGTGCACACCCACTGTCATAAATGAAACAAACCCGTTTTCCAACACGCTCCACACCCCACCGATATATAAATTTAATGGAATTTCAAACCGAGTAATCGTTTCGTTGCAACAATTATCGAGCTACGTTGCCACGTTCGCCGTTTAAATCACCTTATCTCTCGTTTCGACGCGATTATGTTTGGCAAAGTATATACTTTTTTTTATCTCTATAAAACGATGAAACGATATGTAAAGAAAAGAGGAAAGCAATTCAATATATCTTCGCGTCGAATTCGATGTTATAAAATTCGAAAATTCTTCTATTCGTTTCATTTCGATACGATTACGAGATTACACTCGGTCTTTGCAAAGTATTCATTTATCTCGATAGTAATAAATACAAACGACGAAAGGATATATGAAGAATTTAAAAAAGCAATGCAATATCTTCGCATCGAATTCGATGTTATAAAATTAGAAAATTCTTTTACGTTACGTATCATTTCGATACGATTATGAGATTACACTCGGCCTTTGCGAAGTATATATTTTTTTTATCTCAATAATACTAATAACTACAAACGATGAAAAGATATATATAAAGAATTTGGAATTTATAAATTTTGATATCTTCGTATTAAAAATTCGCGTTAATAAATTCGAAAATTTCGTTACGTTTCGATACGATTACACTTTTTTTTTTTTACAAAATATACATTTATCTCGATAGTAATAATTATAAATGATGAAAAAAATATATATAAAAATATATATTCTTCGAGGCATGATTGAAATGTCGGTCAAATGAAAAAAACGGCTCTCCATTCGAGGATTCGAAATTTTCGAACGCGACTTCCGCCCTCGGACGTTCCAAATTTCCAGAAAAAGGTTCGAGCGCTCTCGTGTTACACGGTCGTTCCATTATGTCGCAAACAAAGTATCAAGGAGGTTTCACTATATTAGAGCCCACTTTGCCTACATTTTCACCGGCGAACCCCCGAACGCTGTTTACCTTTTACACGTAACACGACATTCTCCGCTCCTCAACCCACTCCGGTCCACAGAAAGAGACAATTTGAATTACAAATTCACGTCCGCCACTTTACCATTGTTACGAGCTCCCCTAACTCACGTATATATTCATCACAGTAATAACCGACTAAGCGAGAAAATGAAATTGCCGCTGATGCTGTAACAATTAAACCGACGTGAATCAAAGGTATAAACACATTCCATCCTACCTTTTCTACCTTATAACACGCCCCTTTTCTCACTTCGAACTCACCGCGCAACCTCACGTCTCGATTCAACGTGCGACGAAAAAGGCAATGATTTTATTCTTTCGATTTCCACGCGAGAAAACGTGTTTAGAAGGCGGGAAGAAGAGTAAGTGGCCAGACTTCTTCTCGAGGTAGAGAAGAGTACCAGCTGATTCCGAAAGATCGAGGCTGCATTTGAGCGCCGTTCGAACGAAAACAGTCAACGATCATTTTTTCCGCGATAAACAATAAAGTCGCGCGCCCTTGTTTCGAAACGAGAGATGACCTTGAGATAACTGCGCTTCGTAACGGCGTCGTGAAAGCTTAAGTGGGTGAGATTTTTAAAATTATAAAGGGAACTACGCGCACGTGTACTGTTTATATAAGCGGAGGAAACACTCACCTGATTCATGTCGAGAGATTTAAATATATATATATATATATATAATAAGTATAATATGATTATAGTAAGTATAGTATAATTAATATATATATGAGATATAAGATTTAAATTATATTAAAAATAATATGTAAATAAGTTCTTTCCCCCTTCCTTTTCCAAATTCAAGATTTTATTACAAGATTACCCAATTATTTCAATCGGATAAATTGTCAGGTGATCTTTTGCCGATTTTTCTCGTGTCTGGATCGAATTTTCGTCGAGCGACTCGAATTTTAAATCTTTGCTATAACTTTTCGCAAGATCAACTTTCCGTAAGATAGTGGCGCGTAAACCATTTCAGTAGCCGATTTTTTAAGCTAGAACGCAAAAAGTAAATAAATTACACAGGATTGGAAACTCTCAGAGCGTTGATCGCAGCTCTTCTTAAAAACGAAAAAAGAACGCTGTTTTGGATGGCCACGAGCGATAAACTAATTCGAATTCGGTCAAAAGTTACGATCGAAAAAGAAAGGAATTTATTTGAGCACAAGATTTTTTCCTTTCACCTCCTTTTTTCGCGTATTCGCGAGATAAGCGTGGATCGAATCACGTTTGATTTATAGAAACAGCCCGACGCACGTTTCGCGGATTTAATTTTTTATTTTCGACAGCCTTCCCTCTTCCTTTTTCAATTTTGTTTCGTTTTCAGATTCGAACAAATGTTGGGGACACGAGCTCGCGCGATAACATTGGCCGATCGTTCAGACTCGGTCGATAATGAAGCTGCGCGATAGAAATTCGTTGTCGATTGTTTAGTTAGCTTTCGAAACCTGCGAAGACATATGTACTAGGTGTAGAAATTGAAAGTTTAATTAAACTTGGATGGAATAGGCTCTTTTTCCCCCTCCCCCGATTTTTCTTCTCCGGATTTCGAGTTCGATTATAAGGCGCATCGTTTATTTCCCCCTTCCGCGCGTCATAGAAATATATTTCTCGTGCAACGAGGATAGAAGGTGACGAAGGAAGAGGGGAGGGGAGACAACTGCTGCACGATATTTCCTCGACCGTTTTTTTCCACTGAATTAGAAGGACGCAGCGCGGCGCGCAAAACCGTTGATGCGAACATTACTTTTATCTCAACGCGAGTAATTAAACGAAATAAATTTCTCGTCGTGCGTTGTTTGTTATATTTATTTACGTTTTTCATTGCTCTTCGATCCTCTTTGTTCGTCCCTTCTCTTTCCCCTCCTCTTTGTTCCCAATTCAGGAGGAATCCGAGTATTGTTGCAACGCTCATAAATATAAAATTCAATTCAATCGCTCGTTGCATTTGCGTTTTTCTTTTCTTTTTTTCTTTTTACTTTTTTCCATTCCAAGTACGAAACTTGGGCAGAAAATGTTTATCAAAAAAAAAAAAAAAAGGAAAAATTCCACGCGAAATTACATCGAATCAATTTCCTTTGTTCGTATTATATTATACGCTTTGTAAATTATTTTTTTTTTTTTAAAAATCTTTTTCCATCTTTTTCACGAAGTAGCAAAATCCTCGACCCGATTCAGATCATCTATTCATCCATTTCGATTATTTTTCTTTGTCCGTTATCGTTCAACGCGTCTCTCGAGAAAGAGAGAGCGAGAAAAGGAGGAAAGGAAGAAGGAAGTTACTACAACCCCCTCTCCGCGCAATTTAGGGGATCGTTCGTTCCACTCGATTCGATTCGAGGTGCAAAGTGGTTCGACCGTTCGGTGAATAATAAATTAACGAAAGGGCGGATTATCGAGGGCGGTGGATTACGCGCCGGGATTATTGAACTTTTATCAGGAGGGGGAGGGGGGGAATACACGGATAAAAGGAGAGAACGAAGGAAGAAAGGAAGGAAGGAAGGAAGGAAGGAAGGAAGGAAGGAAGGAAGGAAGGAAGGAAGGAAGGAAGGAAGAAAGGAAGAACTAATCGGGGAAACGGGGAAGAATAGGAAATGGAAGAGACTCCCCCCCTCCCCCCTTTCGCGAAGAAGAGGAGACGGTTGGCAATTCGCCGATCCGATAAACTCAATCAGCTTACTCATCTACGTAGACGTGTACTATCTCCGCATCTAATGATCTTTAAATCCAGTCAATCCCGTCGATTCACCATTCTCTCGTCTCCTTGATTGCAACTTTCTTGTACAGAGAGAGAGAGAGAGAGAGAGAGAGAGAGAGAGAGAGAGAGAGAGAGAGAGAGAGGGCGAACAGCGACGAAGACGATTCCTTCACAATTTACCCGATTTTTCGCGACCCGGCCGTGTATCTTCAACAACGACATTCGGCCGAAGAATATTCGTTTATTAGAGACGCGACGATGTGTCGGAATATCGTCGAGTCTCGACGATCAATTTGTCGAACGTGTTTGATGCGCGTTCATTATCGTTCATGGTCGGCCAACAAGTTTTTTTGTTAGCTGGAAGCGACACATTAGTCTGTTTCTAGCTCTAATTCTCAATATTAAGCGGATTTTTTTAAAAATTAAATTTTGGAAAATTCTGCGAATGAAAAAGGAGAGGGAAAGAGAAATTAAAGAAAGAAAAGTTATTTATAATTACTTATTACGAAGTAATAACAAAGTAATAACAAATATAAAGCGAGTTGGTTATTAATGTATAATAATCGAAATGGAATCGTCTTATGAAAGAAAAAAAAAAAAGGGAGAAACTTAAAATTGTAGAAATCTTTCAAAAAAAAAAAAAAAAAATATGAGAATGAATTATCTCGAATAAAAAACAAATATAATATCATCGTTTTTTGATAAATGCTGATATAATTTATGAAAATGCAACGATCACTATTAAAACTCGAAAACGTTTGATTTAAAATACAGCTGAAATTCGATAGGAATTGTTTGATTTTCGGTTTCAAAGAAAAGAAAGAAAGAAAGAGGAGAGAAAAATTGCTCTCACGAGTCGTTTATCGGTTTAAAAATCCTTGGTGGACACGGAAAATCCTGGTACAACGGGGCGGAAAAATGGAAGAAAAACGAGGGTTGAAAACGGTAACAAGAAGGCGGCAAAGGGCCGTGTCAAATTATTCTGGATCAACACCAGCCCGGTTTTTTGCGCGAGGTGGAAACGTCGCGGAGAAATTTTCCTCCTCCCTCCTTCCTCGTTATAACCGCGGTCAACGTCTCTAAAAAAATTAACGAGAAATAATTCCACCGAAGGGAGCAAACGTTGTTTCCCTTCCTCTAAAAAAGCGCAAAAATATCCGCGCTTAAATAATAGTTTCAACGCGTGGCGACTCGAAAGAATCTTTTTCCTTTTTCTATTAAAATTCGTTGTCTCGAATACGAATATCCTTTTTTATCGGCCGGGTATGATTCGTCATCTGGCAACATTGCACAAGACGGGGAGTGGAAGCGAGAGTGCCACGTCACCATTTGTAACACTGCGCGCGTTACAAATCCCATGAATATCGCAGTGTACAGCCAACCGTGGAACAGACGTTCTAATTTTCGGCGAAGAGAAGCGACCGGCCTCGGAAGGATAATTCGTCCCGGAATTCGAATGCGGCTGAACTCGAATTACACGGTGAATCGTCCTGATTAACGTTCCTTAAGCGCCGATTCTCCTCCTTCGCCTGCGGCGCAAACTCGGCTCGATGACGAACGCTAATATCCAGGGGGGATGCGACCAGTCATAGGATTGCAATTCTCTCTCTCTCTCTCTCTCTCACTCTGACCGGTATGCGAGCCAACAACATTGTTCCATACACCGTGCAAACTGCTTGATTCACGCGCGATCTGTTTACGGCTTTCTCAGGAATATTGATGCGATTGTTGGCGTTTCGTATACGGCCACGGTTTACGTTTCACTTGATACCGCGGTAAACGGATAAACTCCAAGGACTCGATTCGCTCCATTGAATTAACATCGTAGATTGTTCGCCAACTTTGGATTATGATTCGATTTTGTCTTACTCGTTCCATCAACTGGTGAATGTTTCATCGAGGATATGGATTTAACAAAGCGTATATTATATTTTATCAAAAATACTCTCGTGATTCTTTCTTTTTTTCTCAAATTCTTTTTATGAAAAAAAAGTACATCTTTCGACTTTCGAGTTCTAAAAAAAAAAATCACATATTTATCATCTCGAAGCATACAAAAGCATAGATCGAAATCCTCTTACAATGTTTTTCGATGATGTTTTCTCGAAAAGCAAACGGATTACTTTTACGCGCAAACAAAAATTCACGCACTTTTATCGATCTAACCTGTTTCGAAGCCGTAAGGGGAAAAGAGGAGAAAAGATGATCGTAGACCGCCGGATGTTTTACCCGATAACAGTTGGGAAAAGTGAAACGGTACGGTCTGGCAAAAAAAGGTATGAAATTAAAAGATCCGAGCCGCGAGCCAATTCGTTGCAAGCACAATCCTCTTCTATTCCACTGTCCCTCTCCTCCTCCACCTTTTTCCATCTACCTTCCATCCACCATTTAGTCGAGCAAAAAATTCGCGCTGCAACTGGTTTGCAATTTGTTAAATGCTAGGCCCCGACCACGAGCATTTACATACACGAAACAATTACTCACGGAGAATGAATGGATAAGGGGATACGAGCAGCAGCTTTCTTCTACTGTTATTCCATTATCAGGAAATCGCGAATTCACGCGTTCACGCTCGAGCTTAAGAAGAGGAAAGAAGCGAATTGGCGGTTACCTTTTCACGGCGTCCGCTTCAATCGATGGGCGGTCAAAACTTTGACCCCTCCCTCTTCCCACTCCAGCCTTCCCTTTCCCCCTCCATCTCAAGGAGGCTTTCCATCGCGGTGAACGCGGCGAAAACAATGAGAGAAACGAGCAATGAGAGGAAAGCGGAAAGCCCCGGTAATCCCGGTTGCAAAGCGAACGAACTTGCCTTTCGAATGAAAATTTATGACCACGCCGCTCGAAAGTGAGAGCACAGTTTTGAAATCTCCCTCCAATCCCGATAATCCCTTTTCGTCGATTTCGGCGGGGAGCCGAATTCTGCCTTTGTCCCTCCTCCCTCTCAGATAGACGTTGTTTCAACAACGGTCATAGAAATCGGTTAATCGGCTTCAAGTTCCAAGAATAATTTCGAAGTAGAAGATCGAGGGAGTTCGGGTTCGAGTTTGTGCACCGTTCGCGATCATTTATCCACAAACGGATACATCGAGATGAGAAATAAGATTTTCTTTTCAAGACTTTTCAACTTTTCAACGTATCATAGAAACCGTAGAAAAGCTCGTAGGGCCGAGAACGATAAAAATTATTGTTTGGAAGGGGGATGGAGTGGGAGAGATTTTAACGGTTGACTAGAATCAAGGCGTTTTCCTTTGTTACGGTGGAACGGTGTTTTCAGTTCCGTCACGGAAATCGCGCTTCTTTTCAATCTTCGACTTCGCATTTGTATCGAGTCGCCGATCTCGTCGAAGCGGGGGAGGGGAGGGAAGGGGGAGAGGGGGAGAGAAGGGGAGGGGGAAGGGAGGAGGTATTCGAAGAATGGAAAAAAAGGGGGGAGGAACTGCTAACAAATAACCTGGCCGCTATTTGACGATTCAACGCGACGACGACGAAACATTCGAGAAATTGGAGAACGACCCGAGGAGAAGAAATCTATTCCCTTCGCTTTTCGTCACCCCCCTCCTTTCCTCTCCTTTCCTCTTCTGCTTTTTTTAAATCCAATATCGCTGCCTCTGTGTGTGTGTGTGTGTGTGTGTGTGTGTGTGTACAATCTTGTGTACATCTTGAGCGAATCATTTTTTTTTTCTTTTTCTTTTACTTTTTACCAACAATTAAAGACAAATCGAAGATTTGTGAAGCGTGGTCAACGTGAATTTTATTTTCAACGGAACGAATATTTTCAATTCGCAGATCCTCGATTTAAATAAAACATATAGCAGCAATGGCCATTTCACGATATCAACTCTGGGTTGAAAAAGTTAAAAATTTCGAATAAAGTTACTTTAAGTAATCGTTTGTTAAAATGTCAGAATAATATTTATTAAATCATCGAAGTAACTGCAACTATTAAATTTCGCTATTGGATTTAATACAATGAATTATTATTTGATGATCATTCGAAGCGAATCACTTTTTAATAAGGTGTGTCATATGACGAAGATCGCTTATTAATTTTCGTGAAATCTTTTTCCCACTCGACGAAGATAATTATTCAGAGTTATTAACCCGTTGAAAAAGTAACCAATTAAAAATCTCGAATAAACTTTAAGTAATTACTTATTAAAATCGAATAACGAATAACGTTATAATCGATTCACTATTCATATAATCTCGGCCGATTATTATTACGTTTTGAACGATAAATTATCGAACTAACTTCAATATTAAATTTTCCCCATCGCTGAGAGAAACTGTTCTCAAATAAGAGATTAAGAAAGATGTTATGCCTTTCACTTTTGATATTTAATAGAAAAATTATAACTCCAAGTAATTCGAAATCGCTCTCCAACGCGACTATTCCTTCCTCTTAGTTTGCATTTTCACGATTGGAGAAAAAATCAAAGTCCGCGATAGTAGAAATAAAATAGAAATAAAATTCAACAACGAACACGGTTTAGTTAGAATCCTTAGTGTCATAAATTGGTTAAAGTAAACCATTCATTCCAAGCTCGTAATATAAAGTAAAGTAGATGGTCCTCGTAGTTCAAATACACACATTTATCCAATGTTCAAAGTTTCGACAAAGATTATTCTCTTCAAAAGTAAAATTTTTCCTCGCCATCTAAATTGTAACGAAATCGGGTAAAAATGTGAATACACGTATTCGTTAGAAATTCTTTGTACGTTTGATCGCCTGAGCTGATTTCACGAACGATTTCATTTTAAGGGCATTGAAGGTTGTAAATTTCTCATATGCGCGGTAATGTTTCGGAATTCGGCTACAGATGTTGCCGATTCAATGTCCAATGCTTGGCAGCTTATAGCTTCTAGCAGAAGGTTCAAATTTCGTGCGTCATATTCGAGGCCAGATGTTATCAACGTTATATATATATGGATATAATATTTCTAAACATTCCAGTTCTCCAATTGCCTTTCCTTCCCTGGTTCTAGAAGTGGCGATATTTATAAAATACGTATCCACGTGTCAAGTAGGTGAAATTACACGGTAGTAATCGAGGGAATGAAAATTTTATTCGTAGGACACGATTTTATGCACGAAAATTATACATGTATATCTATATATATTCGGTTGTTCGGAAAATAATTTCATTTCTTCACACGAATGTCGCTAGTTGAACGTTTATGCAGTCAACTTCGTTCTAAACTGTGCTGTTCGGAAAATAATTTCGTTTCTTCACACGAGTGTCGCTAGCCGAACGTTTATCCAGCCAACTTCGTTCTAAAGCGTGCTGTTCGGAAAATAATTTCGTTTCTTCACACGAGTGTCGCTAGTCGAACGTTTATTCAGCCAACTTCTTTCTAAACCGTGTTGCTCGGAAAATAATTTCGTTTTTTCACACAAGTGTCGCTAGTCGAACGTTTATCCAGCCAACTTCGTTTTAAACCGTATTGTTATCGTATATTTTAATAGTTAGCATTTCGCGATTTATTTATAAGAAAAATTCATTTGATTCTGTGCGGTTGCGTTCTTCATGCGTGTAAAATACGAGACCGAAAGGAGCATTTTCGACATATTTTATTAGTGAAAAGATTAAAAATGCTATTTAGGCAAGAGAAAGGCGAAATCTACAGAGAAGATATTATATATATATTTAACGGTACACTAGTGTCAAAAATTGGTTTTCAAAATTTCGTTCCGACAATTTCGACGTTAAAGATGAAGACAAAGGCGCCGATCAAAGCAAACTAATGATTCGAGATTGTTATGAGATTGAATTTGTCGAATTCCACTGTTCATAATAGCGTAAAACGACTTGGTGTTTTATTGTCATGAAAAAAACGAACTTAACCGCTCATTCGAGGCTCGTTATTAATCGATCCGCAATCGGCCATTTTTCTCGGCGCATACGTTCGTCAAATTCGCGGTCATACTTCATTGACCGTCGTTATCGAATTATCGAAGGGAACGATCGACTTGGTGATTAATTTCCGCTCGACTGGCGGCTTCTAACACGCGCGTGTAATTTCTGCGCGCGGCATGGAAAGTCGGGAAATATCTCGGCCGCTCCTTCGTGAAATTCGCCTAAAAGCCCGGCTGCCGCAATACCCGCCGACATCTTAGATTGATTAAGCGGCACCCGGCAGCTCTCCTCCCCGCTAAACGTCTCGCATCTGTCACCGAGCTTTTCCACCTTCGAAACCTTCAAGTTTCCAACGCGCGTGCACTTATACGGCCAACATTCCGGTGAGAGGTCGTTCCACTATCCACGCTCGCGCATCCAAAGAAAATTTTCTCTCGCGTCGCGCGAAATTGCGAGGTGATTACGCGCATTACGCGATCCTATTACCGAGCTTTCGCTATTTCGTGAAAGCAGGCAAATATGTAGGGGATGCAGTTATCGGGGAACGCGTTAATTTATGTTCGTACGATTTTTTCTTTTTTTTTAATTTTAGAATTTTAGACGTATTCTGTTCACTGATGAAAAGAAGTCTCGAAGAAGTCTGATTGGTTCAATTTAAAAGGAAACGCATTTTTTCTTCTATCATGTCATATTTATCGCATATATTAACATAAAACGACAATCTATATATAAATCTCGATGCAGCGTAGAATTCAAAGAATTCTAATATATCGACATAACGTAAAAATTGTCGCGTATACTAATCCAAAACGATGATCTGTACTCGATGCATCGATATGATATAAAAATTTGTTTATTTCTCAACGATATGTGCAATTACGATTTGTAAGGATAATATAATTTGTAAATGTAATTTTTGTAATATTTGAATAGATAATAATTGTATGAATAAATTAGATGTAACGTGTTAAATGAAAATAATTTTTACCGATTTTAAGTATTCAAATTATAGTTTTTTAGTGCTATGTAGCACGTGATGGCGACAAAGCGTCCGAAGTGGAAATAGGCTCCTCTTGTCCCTGTACTTGTCCCGCGAGACTTTTTTCCACCAAGTGAACTGTACCGTTGGATGTATTTTAGAGACTATTTGTATTTGAGGTTTTAAAGTGGTTGTGGATTGTGGAAATCTGAAAGAGGAAGGAATTTTAATTTAATGATCTGCCCTTTTTTCTCTCTTTTTCGTTTTTCCTTTTGATTCTTCTACATTTGCTATCCTAATTCGACCTAATTAATATCTTAATGAATTGAATTAAGCCCCAGAAATTAAGTTCCGACCTAATCCTTTCAACAATTCTGTCTTTTGTCAACTTTTGTCTCTCGATGGTTTCTTCCTTTTTTTTTTTTTCTACCACAACTTTCTATATTTATTAACCCAATTTATCACAATTATCAATGTTCGTTTTTGATTTAATCTCCAACTTAATCAATGATATGGTTTTCGCATTTGCAACACACTTTGGAAACATTTCTACTTTTTCAGTTAAAGTTAATATTCATTTTCGTATGTCGTAAATATTCGACTAATTGAAATTCAAACTCTCTTCGAAAATTCGATAATTAAACTCATTTAGATTATTCGCGAAGGGATTCAAGCTTGTTCAGATTTAATGATTAACCGAGTATTTTCAGTTTTCTAGTGAAAACTTTTATATGCTTTTTCTCTATTCGAGAAAAGAGTTAAAATTTACGGATAGACAATTATATATATATATATAAAATAATTTCGTTTTTTTTCATGACGTTTCACGTGATCATGATTCTTCAATTATTATTCGTTAGTTTGCTTCGATCTTTATTTTGTCTTCATCGGCTTCGACTAAAACATGGCGCATATTTAACATTGAAATGTTGGAATGAAATTTTGAAAACCACTTTGTGACACTGGCATATCATTAATATGCGTAAACTTCTCCGTAAACTTCGCGTAATTTTTTTCTTGGCTGAACAGTATTCTTACTCTCCTTTTAATCTCGCATCTTTGTTATCACGCACGAAAACTGCATAGAATCGAACGAATTTTTCTTATAAATAAATCATGAAACTCTTAAAATATACGATAACAACAGGGTTTAGAACGAAGTTGGCTGAATAAATGTTTGACTAGTGACACTTGTGTGAAGAAACGAAATTACTTTCCGAACACCATAGCTTAGAACGAAGTTGGCTGAAAAAACATTTGACTAGCGACACTCGTGTGAAGAAACGAAATTATTTTCCAAGCAACACGGTTTAGAACGAAGTTGGCTGAATAAACGCTCGACTAGCGACACTCGTGTGAAGAAACGAAATTATTTTCCGAGCAACACGGTTTAGAACGAAGTTGGCTGAATAAACGTTCGACTAGCGACACTCGTGTGAGAAAACGAAATCATTTTCCGAATAACCCAATGCATTAGACGCTACGAGTTCGCTGTCAATCGAATCGTAAACGCAACACGATCTGTGGATTATGATTCTGTTCGTTAATTCGGATTTATAGAGTGTTATAAAACTTGCGAGGAAACTTATGACAATTTTAATAAAAATTGGAGATTTTCACAGGGAAAAGTTTCAGAGAAATCTTTGTCTTTTTAGAAGACAATAGAGAAATGATTTTTTTTTTTCTTAAAAAATTCCCTCTACATTGCGAAGAATTCCGAAAACAACATTTTTCAAATAGACATTCGGTTCCACTTATCTCGAAGCGGACACTCCGCGTCCTCTCCTATTTCCCACTTTTTCCTTTCCGTTTCACTCAACTTCCTGCTCCATGCACGTAACTTCTTTCTTTCTTCCTTTCCGTCGCGTTTCGTTACCTTCGGACGTTCTAAATTACCATCCTTCTACGAACTTCTTATTGCTATTCTTCTCCCATTCCACTCCCTGTTCACATGATAAAACAGGTAACAAACAAGCGGTCAAACTTTTCAATAGCGATTCTAACGCACGCGTAAGAATCGAACGAGAAATTTTCATGTTTTCACGGGTTAGATGATCGCTTTACAGCGCCAATAACATTTCGAGTTTTTAAATGATATCGGGAAACGCATCCGTCACGGTGGATCGAGTACGAATATTTCGAGGGCGATCGGTCGGAAATCGATTTCTCAGTTTCCCGAGAAAAATAGAAAGTGTCGATTGTTTTAAAAAATAGGATGAAACACAATGTTTTTTCACGAACGAAAAAATTATCCGGCTAAAATCCAGCATCCAGAATCGCGAAAAAAAAAGAAACATGACGATCGATTTCAAAATATTGTCTCCGTTTCGATCGTTCGTTCGGATGACGATGATCGGGATGAGAAGAAATCCACGGGAATGTAATTTACGGTGGAACAAACGGGTAAAAAGCGAAAGCAAGGATAGATGGATGGATGGTTGGAAAGAGCGGTCGGTCGTTGCAAGAGGCTCGTCGATTAAAGAAAACGAGGAATCGAGGAAGGGGAAGGGGGGAGCGATGAGGAAAGCTGAAAGAGGGGCGGCGAAAGAGAGAGAGAGACGCTCGTTAGATGCATTTTAACGCCATCAGAAATTCCTTGCCTCCTTTCATCACTGGTAGACCCCTCCCCCTTCTCCCGACCAATGAATTTACACAGTATTTCGTTCCGAGTTTTAATCTCGTTTCGCTCAATTTCGCCTTTACCTACGGAGCTTCGCTTCTCCTTAAGTCACGGTAATGAGTGAACACGCTTCGACGAGCATTCTCTCCGCTTTACCGAAAGAGGGAGAGAAGGCGCCCTCTGCCAAATCGCGCAAAGGCGACACTCTCCATAAATCCATCAAAAATTTTCAATCAGAAATTTTTCTCGTAACGCGATGCAATGATCGTGCTTGGATCCTTTCCGCAAATTTTGCTTCGCTTCGGTTTACAAGATATTCGGCGTAACAACTTGCACTCTCGATTTAATTCAGTTCGAGCCTGTCGGAAAGTAATTGCGTCTATAGTTTCCCGTTGAAATTCGAGCGAATTTCATTTCGATTCGCACGAAATAACGGAATATATATTGTTAGCGAATATCGCGTCCATCGTCAATTCTTCGTTTCAATTCGATGTTTATCTTGCTCTGCGAATTATTAAAGGCTCTCGATGTATTAGAACGTATTCAAGACGAAGTAATTAATCCTTATCGCTACAGGCGATTTCTTCGTCGCGGCAAAAATGTACACAGCAGTCGAGAAAAAGATCGTCAGCGGTCGCTTTTACGCCATTTTTTTTTTTTTTTTGATTTTTATTATCGAGGAATCTCGTGAGAAACAAATAATAAAAAGAAAATATGTTGGATGCTACGTTTCCAGAGAAAGATACTCAATGTATTATAAAATAATTCCAATCGCTCGTCATCTTATGAAGATATAATCGTTCGTAGTAAGAGTACTTTAAAAAGTGTAAGATATTCGAAATGCTCTGTGTGTAAATTAATAAATTGTAAATTACTTTTTGAACTACTTCTATCATCACGACTTCAATTGTTCATTCAATTTCGTTAAAATGAAATACTATATATTGTTGGAAAAAATTCGCATTTTTGTTTCCACTGTGTCATATATTGTCGCATATACCAAAATGACGATCTGTATCAAAATCTCGATGCATCAGCGTAGGCGCAGAAGAATTCTAACGTATCGATGCGATATAAAAATTGTTTTATTTCGACATCCATAAGTTAATTACAATTTGTAACGATAATTATACAAATAAGCTAGACATATTAAAAATAGTTTTAAAAATATTTTCAACTTCCACTCTTAGACGATTATCCCAGCGTAACTCGATGAATTGAAGATAATTTTTACGACTTTGAATATTCGAATTATAGCTCTTCTACTGCTACGTAACAGTGTAGTGTCAGGATTATCGACAAAGCGCTCTCGAAGGATCGCTCCTGCGAGACTTCTTTCCACCAGTGAACGATACATAATCCGTTTCAGCCGATAATATTTTCAATCCTACTTTCCTTTCCAAAAGTATACGAAATATTCTTACCTCGATTTATATCTCTCTTCTTCTACGCGAGAATGTAAACTCCCTTCCAACTGTTCGAATATCGACTTCGATAGTATAATACATAGATAAGTAACAATAAATAATTAGATTTTTTGGATTTGTTCGAATACACGAAGAAGAATTGAAAAGGCATCGATTGCAGAGCGACGAATGACGAATTGGCGGACAAAAGCATGGTCCTATTTTCTCGCTAGAAGGGATAACCTCTCGGTTCGATCGTTGGCAATAACGCGAAATCCGTAACAAAAGGCAAGATGAATCTTGAATTCAAGATGGCGTAGAAGAGAAAAGAAGACGAAGACGGGGAAAAGGATTGCGCGGGGACGAATCGAATAATTTAACGGGAGGAATGAGACGGGCAAAGTGTCCCGCTACAATCTCACTTTTCCCTTCCGCCACATTTTCCGTCACGCGAGGACAAACGTCCATCCTCTCCCAGAAGCGCAAATCACGTCGAAAGAATTCTTATTCTTTCTCTTCTTCTTTCTCCATTCCACAACGCACGAGGATTCCTCCTTCAAAAATTCCTTTCTCCGATTCTTCGAAAAATAAAAAAAAAAAAAACATTTAATCCAAAAAATTTATGTTGCTCGATCGCGCAACATAAACACCTCTATAAATTAAATCGATTGATCCTGCGTCAACACTTCTTCGAATCAAAATTTCCAAATCCATATCCATCCGTTCAAATTTCCTCCAAATCCGTATCCATCCGTTATGGGGAAAATTGAGAAAATTTGTGACAGAAAATTTTTCGCATCGGATATTTCGACAATGGCCTAGAGCAATGAATTATGCATTTCGTTATCGTGGGAACGTCGATAACAATTTGTCAGCGCGGTCGGTACGTATCGGTAAATAATTTAGCTTTCAACCGCGAAGCGAGCAAAAGTTTTTCTTCTCGAGCGTAACGATTTTTCCACCATTTGTAATTATGCGCGGGACTCGTACTCGATTCGAAGGAGGGGGGGGAAGAACGATTGACCGACGGAGGAACGTGGCCGGACTCGGCAAACATCGTATCAGCCGTTCGCGCATTCAGATCTTTTTTCGCTCAACTGAACCAACGACTCCACGCCATTTCCATTCCGAATTTTTTAGCTAATTTAAAACGATTTCACGCGCGAATTAATGTATAAAACTTTTATATTCTAATGTTTCATGTATCCTTACGTGTAACCAAAAGAAAATTTGTCGAATATTGAAGCATATATCGTTGTTCTTTGTGATACGATGTCTTTCAGCTTTCTTATTTCGTTGAGAGCAAACCTTACGATAACATGGGGATCTCATATTCACCGTCTATCATACTTATTTCTCACCTTCTCTTATTACTATTTTCATCGCTATTTTATTTCCCTCTATCATCATTTTTCGTTATTTAATAATGAAAAATCAAACTCATCTTTGCTCGAAATAATTTTATTATCGTATTCCATGCCTCCAAAACTTCGAAAATAATATTTCTATCGCTACTGACCGTCAAACTCGGACTAACGTAGAAAACGTAGTTCGATCCGGATATTTAATTCGATAGTATATTATTCTACGCTTTATAAGATCCATAAAAATCCATAAAAAATGAATCTATTCGTGAAACGATATTTTAAAAAAAGTTAAACATAAATAAATATCGTCACCATTCGAATCGCCGTATCAAATGGTGCCTGAAGGTCACTATTCGAGCGCAAAGGATTAGAATATCTAAGAGGATTCTAGAATGAATCGGTCGATTATCGTAATTGGATGAAGCTTTCTTCCACGCGATTATGTCGTATTAATTTATTCAAATGAATTCTGTCCCTTTCCAAAGAGCGGAATATCGATCGATCTCGATTCGACGGTGTAAGAAGAGCGTAGAAAGGCTTTGGTCACAGATGGCGTGCAAGAGTCTGGCTACACGTGTGAACACTGATCGAACAAGCGATAAGGATTCCCGTCCCACCGTTACACCTTAGTGTATCGTCCTTTCTTACTTGCCATTCTTTTATCTTTATGCGAGTTTTTTGCTCCTTCTTTCGAGAACAAAGACAAGTACTCGATCCATAATGATGCTCGTCGAAATAACAGTGTTTGTACAATTTAGAGTGTGTTGAGTTTATACGTGGTAAAAGTGCTCGTATCTTGCATGCGTTTATACGTGTATGAGTGGTGACTGGACAGCAATTGCTGTTTCGATTCGTCTGTTCTTTTGCGATATAGCGAGTAATAGAATAAAGACAAGGCACGACACGCATCTATATTATTTATTCTTATTTTTTCTTTATTAAATATAATTCTAATAGAGTGTATTTTATTTATCTAGGTACATATTGAACGATGATATGAAACAAAATTTGAATATATCTAATTTTGATTTATTCAGCATTGCACAAAAATTATTCCTATCTTTCCTTTATTAAATATATTCTAATATATGTATTCCTAGATATATATCGAACGATACGATGATGTGAAACAAATTTTGAATGTTATTTACGGCCTGGTATCTAATTTTGATTTATTCAGCGTTGCAGAAGAGAGTTAGTTTTTTAGTAGAGAAGTTGGTACGCGTACTCGTACTGAGGAGTGGGTGACAGTGTGCACTCGAGAATAAGGTCAGTTAAGAGTAAACTACGAAGAAGGGGCTTAAGAAAATCAAGCCAAGAGTCGCGATGCCCGTGCGAGAAATAGAAACGATTTTGTGTTAAGATTCTGCATACGTTTTTTCGCAAGGGAAAAAAAAATTAGTTCTTACATTCGAAATAAGTACAAAATCTCTTTATCAAATATTTATCACCAAACAAATTGTGACTTTCAATTTTATAAATCACGTTTTATAAATCGTGATTTATGATATATGTATGAATTTTCCTATCCCTTTTTTATTTATTGAAGTGTCGCTCGTGATAACGAATCTGTTTATAAACTCGGCTATTAATCGAAGGACAAAATGAATTAAAAAGTAATCAAAAACCGTGAATATAAATCATGGATAATTAATAAGAAGGGGAAGAAAGAAGCTATACTCAGCATGGTGAAGATTAATTAATATAACCGAAAGTTCATTTAATTAAAAAACTTTCCATCCCCGATAATCGCCTGTGACAGATTGATCGATTCGAAGAGGTAATCGACGTAACGGTTGTTGATACAAAATGTTGCAGGACGTTGCAAACAAATAATTAAACGCCTTTCATTTACGTATACACATTCACAATACACTTTTGAACACACATATAGAGCAGAGATTTTTATCAAATGCGAGGAAAAGGAACATTAAACACGTACTCGAAAGAAATTATTGCAAGTCGAGATGCAAGGAGATGATTGGTGGCACGACAGCGCGGAATAAAAGATTTTTAACAGCGTTCTTTCGAGGAACGAGATCAGATTATTATTATTTTTGTTCCTATACCGATCCAATTTCTTGCATGTGAACCGCCGTCGTGCAACTGGAGCGCGTCGATTGCAACTTCGGCACACGTTGTAGACACGAACGATATCGTGTCGCGAGCCGCTTTTTCAATTTACAACGCATAATTGCCGCCCCTAATTTCTAACGATTCAGCGCTGCAACGATTGCTACGAAGAGAGAGAGAGA
>NW_025220714.1:1408792-1493538 GCF_014066325.1 Apis laboriosa | reverse complement strand
GAGAGAGAGAGAGAGAGAGAGAGAGAGAGAGAGAGAGAGAGAGAGAGAGAGAAACTTTCTCTTCGAGAGAATAAAACTTCTGTTCGAGTAATTTCTCGAGTAATTTAAGGATAATCAAGTTGAAATCAGCGATCTTTCGAAACGAGTTCCACTTGTTGGCTCGTGTCGAACGTTAATAATATCGCGAAATACACGCAATTGGTCAACCGTTGTTGCCGTTCCCTTTCCACCCGCAATAACGGCGTCGCGTTTTTCTTTTCTTCGACAAAGAGGGAGGGGGGGAAGAGGGAGAAGCAATCACGACACCCTCAAAGAATAGCAAGAAAGGAGAGATTTCGCACGCAAAGCTGTGAAAGAAAGAGGTGAAAAATTGTCACGACGGTCGATAAAATTTCGATAAAATTCGAAACTGGAGCGAGTGCAGCCGGAAGTCCGCGTCATTAGATCCTCCGCCGGTTCAAAGAGCAGACATCGTTCACACTCCCTCCCCCAGATCGCATCCACTCTCCTCGTTTTCTTTCCCGACACGTATCTCTCCACGCTCTTGGCTCCGCTCCTCCGCCGTTTTTATTTATCCGCACCTCGGTTGCCAAATCTTTCCACCCTTTGCCTCGTCTTTTCTCTCCTACTCCCTTCCTCCTCCCCCTCCTCCATGCTATCCACCTCTGACGATTTTCATCACCGTTCCATTCAGTTTTACGGAGTGAACGTCGTATTTTCCTCCATCCTCCATTTTTCCATCTCCATCCTTTATCTCTCGATTTCGATCTATTTTTTTTCGCTTTCAACTCGAATTCGTATGCGATATTATTAGAAAGACAATATTTGGAAAAATATTGGTATTTTCACTGATAATTTCTCTTATCTAATTATTTCTTTGTAAAAATATGTTCCTTTGATATCGTTTTGTAAGAAAGGAATGAAGGAAGAAGATAGTAAAAAAAGGAGAAAGATATGGAAGAAGAATGTTCTCGAGCGAAAATACGTTTCTTCTTAATTATTAGATGTGCAAATAAATTCTTTTCAAATTCAAGATTTTATTATGTAAACCGACAAAATTACCCAATTGTTATAGTCGGATCTTTCTGCCGATTCTTCTTGCTTCTGGATCGGATTTTCGTCGAGCGATTCTCTAACTCACCGCCATCGAACTTTCTCGATGCGCCTGAACGATCGTCATCCTCCAAATTAAAATTTTCGGCTTTAAATCTTCGCTACGGCTTTTTCCACGTTCCGTAAGATACAGTGTTCTCTTCCAATGGCACACACAAACCATTTCGGTAGCTTTGACAGTCAATTTTCTAAGCTGGAACGCAAAAACTAAGCTATGACGCCGTATCGCTCGAAATTGTCGCACAGAACTGGAAACTCTTACAGCGCTCGTGGCGACTCTTCTTAAAAACAAAAGAACATTTCGTACAGCGCCACGATCGGTAAAGTAATTCGAATTCGGAAGTTCTAATCGGTGGAAAAAGGGGAAAAGAACTTGTTTGCACACTTAATAATTTATTTAATAATTTAATGTCTTTGGGAAACACTTTGTCAAAATTTTAATTGGATATTCGTATAGACGGAGAGAAGAACAACAATCTAGAGATGAAACACTGGAATGAAATTTAATAACGACGAATCTCCTTAAAAAAAACGATTTACGATAATCGATCTAGCGTTTACAAAATTTCATTACCCCAAAGAATTCATACAGAATCTTCTTGTTTCGAATAATATTCGCGATCTCGCAATCTTTCTTTTCCCGCGCGTCAGCGAATCGTCATTCGCTATTTATCTCCCTTCCTTCGCATCTGGCACCGTTCCCTTCTCGTCCCCCACCTTTCATCCTCAACGGTTCGAGCCAAAGCTCGAGCTAGGTCACGTCTCTGTTTTGTATTCCATCAACCTCGCATCCATTCCCGCGCTAAACAATAGGAGGCGCGCAGTCCGCTTCCCTTTCCTCCGAGAACGCGCAAAAGTTCGTACATACCCCCCTCTCTTTCAAACTTTTACCATTCGCCATCCCCACCACTTTTCTCTTCCCCCTCCACTTTCTTCGTTCGCCAGACACGAAGATAGACGAGGCGTTCTTCTTTGTCCAAAGTGGTTTCGTCTCGATTTCGAACGCGAAGTGGAGAATGCCGTAGAAATGCGTGTCAACTTGCACTCGTATCTTCTTTTTTCTTCTTTCGCTTTAACACGAGAGTGATTCGATACGGTTTCGATTCGATTTGCAGTAAGAGACTCCCGTACCCGAACTAATAGGGAGACAAAAGTGGCCGGATAGTGGAATTTTCGAATAATAGAACAATTACTTTCTATTCAAATAGAAATGAACAAAATTGATAGTCTCTTTCAACATCTAAGGATCCTATACATTCAAACCATCGAGCCATCCATCATGTATTCTTGCTAATTTCGTTGCACTTTCATCATTTTCAACGTCTTTAATTATTTTAGTTTTCTTTTCAATAATTAAAACTACACGTTTTCGTTTACTTGCCATCGCGAACCGTTCCTCGTTTCATACTGAATCGATATGATTACGTTTAACCAGTCGAACACAGGAAAGTATTTATTACATGTAAATATATTGTATTTATATTATAATCTAAGTATATTGTATATAAACATTGCTACGAAACATTGTGTGAATAACATATATAATATACATAATATACATAATAGAACGTTCGTATATTAGAGTATTTGGATAATGGAGATATGGAAATCTCTACTGTATTAAAATTTTTAATATCAGAGATTTTAAGCACCGTGTATAGACCGATAATATTTTTTACATGATTATACTTGCAAACCTATTGCGTACTTTCCAACATTCCCAATGAATTTTGTACGAATATATATACGATCGTTATTTGAACGAACCTTACTTTATACGAATACGTTAAGAAACATGTCGTTGAAAATAATCACCGATTCGTCGATCGTTTACGAAGGCTCTCGAAATTGAACGACTCTCCAACTCCTCGCGACCTGTTCGATTCCGCGAACGAGGCAATTAAGCCTCGGTTATCTTAACGGTCGGAGCCATCGCAGCAAAGAAATTCGAATCTTCGAATTCGTTAGGAATAAATCACTCTGAGTTGCTCACTTCTAACCTAAATTTCTCCAACTTTTAACTGCCTCGACAAACTTCGCTCTTTCCGTTGCCAACCGTGATAATGTTACGGGATCGTTGGACTTAGAATTGTGCGCACGAACGTCACCGCATCGTTACAAAGGTTTCGAACCTTTCGTACCTTTGTGTACGCGTCTACATAGCATGCGCTAATAACTCGAAAGAGAAATGCGATTCGAAGCACGAGAGATGTCTTGTCGTATGATACGTTGTATCGAATTTTTCCATAATCTCGTAATTCCTTTATAATTATATTATATTATATTTATCCTTTTTAGATTTTTATCGATATCTTATTGGAAACCAATAAATAAAATATTGTTAAAGTAACTTTATTCGAGATTTATTAATTAATTTTATCTTTTCAATTTGAGTTAATGCCCAACTCTAATTTGGGATCTTTTATTTCCTCGAAATTTCATTCACGAAATGATCATACTTTTAAACTAAACGTCTTATACAAATCGAGGAGTAACGCATGGGTGGAATTTTGGTCGACGATTCGGAGCACAAATTGAAACTCGAGGATAAAGAAGTACAGGAAGCATGATGCGTTTGGCAAACTCGATGGAATACGGAGGTTTCCCGTTTATCGCAGGGATAAACGTTTCGTATTCTTATTGGACCGAGACAATTTCGATAGTGCACCGAGGATGCCCCCTCACGATTTGCCGCCGATCCGCGGCATGGTAAATGCATGCCGTATGTAAATGTTGGCCGAGCTAGGGTAATCGGAAATTTGCTGGCTGTGCTTCGAAGCCACGCCTGTTCGAGGAAGCCGAAATCTACGAGCAGGAGGAGGAGGAGGAGGAGGAAGAGGAGGATCAATCGACGAGTGATTCCACGAATATATTCTAATATTAATCTTCTCGATCTGACGTGACACGTTTCACGAATGAAATCGAACGTAGATCGAATGTTTAATTAGCTTTAATTTACGAAATTACCATTATTGAATATATCGTTTAATCAAAGCTGCCAATCGGTTAATTAATTTCTTCGACCGATTCATTTCGTCTTTTTAATTACGACTGACGTTATTTCATCGAATATTTATTTATACCGCGCGTCTTGCGACGATTTCATAATATTTAGATTAAACATCTCTTTGTAAAGAGTAAAGTTGAAATTTTTGCCAACAAACTTTGAAAAATATTCTTATTAGATACTCGTGTGTGGCATCGCGAAATTAATAATTTCATTTTCGAATGTAAGTAATTTCCCAATAATTTAAGTAAAACTAAAACTATGGGAGAAAAAATACTTTTCCGCGGGATGGAAATTTTATCTCCGTCCATTGATAGAGAATTTTAATTTTATTAATGTAACATGGTTACCGGTCGGGTAAAAAGCAAGAAGAAAATGGTCTCCTCCTTGTTTGCATGGGGAGGAGGCCGCCCCCTTCTCCAACCGTAATGCGTAATCTTTGCGGGCCCAGAGATCCGGCGGCCGCTGCTTTCCAACTGCAAATGTATGCTATATGTAAATGTTATCCGAGGCGTGGGCTAATCTGGAATTTGCTCGTGGTGGTTCAGAGACAAGGCGGTAGCGAGGTAAGCTCAGGTTTATGCTACGATTGATATCGCCTCGTATCCTACGGCCAAGTTATAGCAGGGAATTGTCAATAACCGATACACCGATACACAGCTATAGAATATATAGATGTATGAATGGATGGATATTTAGTAAGATTATTTTACTTATTTCTTAATTTCACTTTTTCCGAATATCGAAATTTCAGAATTCGAAAAGAATTTTGAAAAATTCTTCTTCTCTTCTTAAAATTTGAATCTTTAATTTGACTTTTTTCCTCATTTGATTCACAACTCTCGAAACAACCGTTCGTCCATTTATCATCAACCGTTCTCGAAAATTCTTGTCTCGCGAAGGAGAAGAAAGGAAGAAGTAATCTAATAAAGCCGCTTTTCTGAAGCTCTTTTGGAGGGGAGGATATAACAGTGAGCACAGTCAAAGTAATACACGGTCCGGAGAGGTTAACAATAAGTTGTTGTTGCCCATAAAACACAGTGGAATTTTGTACCAGTAGTTCGGTTCGAGTCGTGGAAAGTATATGGTATTAACGAACAGTTGAGAATCACTGAGACGTGGAATCGGGGAGAGGGGGGAGGGAGAATTGTGCCGAGTGTATTGCGAGAGAAAACGGGAGCAGCGGAGGGAAAAAGACAAAAGAAAATCACTCTTTCTCTCTCGCTCCTCGGAATTTAGCTTCGGAATAAAGATAAGCATTACGTATTACATTACTCTACCTTCTTCTATTCCCTTCGACTTCGTCGTTCGTCGTCGAATCATATATAATTCTTTATAAAACTTCATCGAGGAGAAAAGTATCGAATTTCTAATTTATAAGAAAAAGAATGAAAAACAATCCGATGGCATAACTTTCTCTTATATTTATATATATATTTTCCTTTTTTTCATCGATTTTAATTTAAGTATCGCATGACAGCGATCGGTCACGCTTTGAAATACGTGCATCCATCCATGAAGGCAGCTGTATTTGTCGCGTTCGAATCGGATATTGCAGATTGATATAGTGGCTACCCCATCTTTCTCTCGTATGAAAATAAACTTTAACGAAATATTTTCACACCGAGAATCAGTTTTCTTTTTTCTTTCTTTTTCACTCGAGCAGTAAGAGACCAGCTCGTTTCCTCGTAAAATTAATTCGCGTCGCGCTCTATCATCTTTATTTCGAAGTAAGCGTAATGAAGAAAGAGCGAGAAGAACTTCGGTTGGAAATATCTCTTTAGGACTTGGATTGGAACTAAGGAGCGCTTTTTTCTTTTTGATTAAAAGTTTCTATAAAGAGAAATATATTTTTCCTTTATAAAAAAAATAATAAAATTACGTTAACTTTGCTTCTTTATTACCCAAATTTCCTAATACTCGATGAACTCAAAATTACTTTATTTTACGCGTAATTTCACATTCACTGTCTATTATCCTTATTTTTCGTATTTTTGCACCTCCTACTTCATCTCCTCTCCTTCTCTCCGTCTATATAATTTCTTTACGAATGAGAAATACTTACTCGAAACTCGAAACCTTTGAAAATAATATTCCCATTGCCACGATTGTCAAACTCGAACCGAATAAGCAGATCCAATTTGAGATAAGAAAATCTATTCTAAGATTATACGTAATCTTATTATTATAATATAATAATATATACGTAATAATAATTCTAATATTATAATATAATACAGTAATAATATAATTCTAATATTATAATATTATAATATAATAATTATACGTAATTTTATTTATTATATGTAATCTACATATATGTTTAAGAATCAATCGTGAATAAATACCGTTCGAATCCGAATGGTGGCCCAGAGTCACCTCTCTCGAGTGCAAAAGGTTAATTATAAAAGATCGTATTCTCATATATATCTATCCATACGTGAACATACCTCTTTCGATACTTCCAATAGAAAACGATCGCTCTCGAAGGAAATCGAGAGAAATCGAAATCTTCGCTTCGATTTGGCCCGCGTAAATTTACAACACTTTTGTCACGGCTCGGGGAAAAGGGGAATTAGGATCCGTATCGTCTCGTAAAAATTGTAAATAAGGGAGAAAAAATTAGAACCAAATTGGAGGAGCGAAAAGTGGGCTCGATCCATTGTTAGGGATAACGTTAGAGCTATGAATCTCTAACTTTATTCGAACAACGGATTTCTACGTAGCCAGAAGCCCGAATCGCGCACGGACTACCGATTTCAATGTGGCACAGTTGCAATGAATCCGGAACGTAGTTACACAGAGTAGAGCTTTGATAAAGTTAGTAGGAATCTATGGAACGATGGATTTACGTGGACTTCCACATAAAAAAAAAAAGAGAGAGAGAAAAATCAAAGTTTATTATTATACGTTTATTATACATAATAAAACGGGGAAAAAATATTTTTTTCGATTAAAGAAATAGGATAAATAGGTTTTTGCGCGTGTATTTCGTTTTCGCGCGGAAATTCATGGAGGGGGAAGGAGAAAAAAGAAAAGAAAAGAAGAGAAGGCTTTTCGTCGAAAGCAGAATTTTATCGTGGAACGATCAATCTTTTAACGGAAATGGGGGAGGAAAAAAGTTTTCTCGATCGAGTCGAGGCAACTGCATCGATGCAGTAGACATCGATATTAAATCGCATTACTCATACTCGATAAACGGCGATGTGACAGTATGCACTTGAGCAACAAATTTAAAGGAAACGTCATAGATAGGGGCAACGCGATGTTGACATCCCGCTCGATCCATCCGTCGATAAATATTAATATTCTCGTGTAAATTTTGCCTTTTACCTTTTTGACGATAAACAATTTTTTTTTCTTTTTTTTCTCGTAATTTACAACACTTATTGCTCGTAAAATATGAAATTTACCCCGTCCATAATTTACCCCGTGCAACGATGAACGAAACATTTGTAAACGAGCAACATGAATTTCGTTGCGCAAATGTTGCAAAGACACGAACGCGTGATACAAAGGCAGGAAGTAAACGCGATGTAAATTTCAAGCTTGCGTAGCAATTCATCGTACAGCTAGCCGTCTACTTCCTGGATCGTGAAACAACAACAAGACCATAAACAATTACCTTTCAAAGATACCGTCTACGAGTCTAAAGTAGTCGATGTTAAAATTTCTTGAAGATCGATAAAGAAATCTCGATAGAAACGATTGAGTCATTTATTCTCCATTCTCGTTTCGATTCCTTTTTTAATCTCAATTATTTAATATCAATTTGTCTCGGGCGATGTTAGAGTTAGAATTAGAGTTAACCGACAGTGGCGTGGTATTTAATCTAAGCTCTCGAAACCTCAAGAGGATTCGAATATAATCCACGTTGTTAGCTCGCGACAACGTTTCGACGTTCAGAATTCCAACGTTTGGTGGATTACGGGTACAACAAGTATCTCGTCGTATCGTGCTTAACCGCGAGTACTGTTTGCGATTCAACTGTATCTTTAACGATTATAAAATATATTAGATGTGCAAGTAAGTTCTTTCCCTCCTTTTTTTTCCAAATTCAAAATTACGTAAATCAGATTATCCAATTATTTCGGATAGATTGTCCGACAATTCCCGATCTTTCTATCAATTCTCGGATTTTCGTCGAAGGATTCCTCTAACTCACCGTCGTCAAACAATCGTCGTTCTTCAAATTAAAATTTCTAGCTTTAAATCTTTGCTACGACTTTTCGTACGTTCCATAAGTTACAGCATTCTCTTCCAGTGGCGCGCACAAACCATTTCGATAGCTTCGACAGTCTATTTCTTAAGCTGAAACGCAAAAAATAAATAGTGACGCGAACGACGCTTCTCGCGCGTCGTATCGCTCGAAATTGTCGCACAGGACTGGAAACTCTTACAGCGCTCGTCGCGGCTCTTCCTAAAAACGAAAGAACGCTGTTTCAGATGGCGCCACGATCGGTAAAATAATTCGAATTCGGTAAAAAGTTACGATCGTAGAAAAAAAGTGCAAGGAGCTTGTTTGCGCAGATCTAGATCTCGTGAAAAAAAAACGCGAAATTCGAACAAAAGATCGAACGACAAATTCTTTCGAAAGATTAACACACATGTGTACATTATTTCTTCTATCCTGCGCGTAACTGCCTGCTCAGCGTGAAACGCGTAACGACTTTATCGGAACATTGTCAGAATGGACGGAATGGAAGGGTGCGCGCGCACAAATTATGCCGATATATATTCGAGAGCATTGTTCGCCGCGCATACGATGTATCGACACACGTATTGTGTCACTTAAAATTACGCGTGACGCGGCATGACGAAAGTTGGAAGGGAGTTTTGGGGCGTGTTCCGGCGTAAAATCGGCAACAAGCCAGCGTTGAAAGTCACAGCTCGTTATTGGTTCAGCCTTGAGCGTAGTAATAAATTTCGCATAGTTGATCAATGCGAATGCAATTCTTGGCCGAACCACGCCGCGCGTGGTAAACATCGAGTTTCGACGCGAGCTGTTATTAGAGGCGAATACTTCCCTTTAAAATCTTTCGCTTCTCGAAACTTTGGAATAGTTACAACTTTTCGAAATCGGTAGCCCTCCCTCCTCCGCTCCCCTCCTCCACCAAAGAGAATTTAATAACAACGCAAACGTACGGATCTCGATCTCGAGATGCTGGATATTAAACCTCCGCGAATTCAAACGATCCAATATCATGGGTATCGCATTATCAACGAATCAAGGAATCGATAATTCGAATATCGTCATAAAACTGGCCCGATCCTAAATTTTGTCCGATATCTCCCTAAAATTATCCCTCGAAGAAGATTAAATACATAAAAAGGACATGTTTCAAAGAAATTTTTTACATTTCATCGTAACAAGAAGTTACCACCAGAGTCGGGGAAGAGGAAAAAGATGTTTTTGAAGTAAAATTCTCTTCGGTCCAACTGAAGAATTTTTACTTTACTTGCTTTGAATATAATTCGTATAATTCGAATGATTTTCCCTTTTAATTTGAATTTCAAAGATCGAAAGTTTTTGAAAAACGAAAACTCGTTAAACGACGAGGCGTCGATTTTTATTTACTGTAAATCTATTCCTCTGTGAAAGGCGACAATACGTCCACTACGTTCACTACACTGAATCCTGAGATTCTGACATCTGATTTATCAAAATTAATCCGAACGAGTATCTCTCTATAATATAATCAGGCGCGAATAAGGCAGGCGTAAGAGAGAATATTTTTCCTGATGTAATTGCGCAATTCGAGAGAGATAAAGCGCAAAGAGTGAGCGACGGCGAAAGAGCGAAGAACGTTGAATAAGCGGAAGAACGGTGAATAAGATCTATTTACTTTCTCGCGTTTCTGGACAGGTTACCGACGTATACACCGCCCCGTGCCAAACAGACATTTCTTTACGCTTGAAACGTTTCCTTGTGTTACCTTTTCAAAGGATCACCCTTCCTTCTTTCTCTATCTCTTCCTCTTTCTTTCTTTCTTTCGCGAAACTAAAACACGTTTCTTTCAAACCGTTCGAAAAAATCCCCTCCCCGACTTTAATTCTCCTTCTCCTTCTTCTTCTTCTTCTTTTTAGAATCTACATACAAAATGCATCTTCCACTAAGAAGAGAAACAAAGGTAAGAAAGAGGGATCGATCGAAAGATTATAATTCGAAGAGAAAATTGTTTCGATTCGGTCGAGAATCGATGGTGAACATCTTAGAGACGAAAGGAATTTTAATCGAACCTTTGCCATCCTTAGTTTCGATTACTTTCATCGAACGATCGCAGGGAGCGCTATTGTCGGGACAACGCGCTGGGATACGAGGCGGAATCGCGCATGCGCGCCATATCGATGCCATACCGATAGAAGTCGGGGTGGGGGCAGTGTGCGGTTGCACGTGCATTACGACGCCTCGTTACCAGGCTGGATGTATCTAGCCCCGGTTGTCAATTCGTGTAGCTTGTTTCGCACTTGTTCGCGAGGCGCGGCGAAACACGGCCGGAATGCAAATAAATGTTTGGAGCAGCGGCCATTCCAAGTCAAATAGGGGGGTCAACGGCTTTGACGATATCGCTCATCCTGAGGGCGAGCCGGTGTCGCTCTGCCGCGAGGATAAATAAATAAAAAGTTTTCGGAACGGGGGAGAACTCGAGAAGCGTGTTTAGAGAGGTTCTGGTTCCTGGAGCTGTGGTATTTAGCGATAAAATTGATTTTATGAAAATAAAGTTTTATTTTGAGCGCAAAGTTCACGTGCTAACGAAAGTTTATCAGTAAATTCTTCAAGATTTGAAATTTCTGTTCTGTTCGTTCCAGCTTTTGATTTTAAAAAGATTCAAAAAGTTCTGATGTTGAGAAAGTTCTGAGGTTTCAAAAGTTCTGAACTTCAAAGGATTCTGAAGTTTCAAAGAGTTCTGAAATTCTGATTTAAACAGTTCTGATGTTGAAAAGACTTTAAACTTCAAACAATTCAGAAGTTCAAAAAATTTTGATGTTGAGAAGATTTTGAAATTCAAAAGATTCTAAAATCCAAATAGTTTAGCAGTTCAAAAAGATGTTGTGAGGTTCAAAAAATTCTCTCAAAACGCTCGTATATTTTAAAGGCGCGCTCATCTTGGGATCACACAAGCGACTAATAACAGTGTCCTGATTGAGCGACACCCGCAATCTAAGGAAATTCCTAGAATAAGATTGAGAGGCTACGCCATCCACAGAATCCACCATTGCCAAGAAACTGAGGAGCTATTCTCAAGATGATGATGCTAATTGCTATTGAGACTGGCTGGAAAATGTCGTCCCAAGACGACCACGTTGATATTCCAGCCACGCTGAATTGTTTCTAATATAATATACAATGCGAAAGATCCTTCAAATTTTTCTCTAAAAACGGCATTATCCTTTGCAGCATCACTCTGTACCACTTGTCTTAACAGAGAGCAAGAGAAAGATCTATGACCCATCATATTTGAAGAAGTTAATCTCGATTCTTTTTACAGACGTGTAAAATCGTTGTAGACATCTACAGATATTTTTTTAAAAATAATTTATTTAGTTTAAAACATAATAATAATAATCGCAAATAATGCCAAAATCATCTACAATTTTATTTTATTTCATCTACAATTTAATTTTATTCGAAATTTTCCTCTCTTTCTCGACACGAAAATGAGAATTTCAAAATGGATAAAATGCAATTAAAACAAACGTAAGAAAAAGTACAAAGTTGAGTTGAAAGTAGAGAGTCCGTTTACCAAAATCATTAGGATGAATTCTATTCACTCAACGACCTTTCCCTATGTAACGTCATGAGTTTCGTAAGTGAGAAAATTCAATGTGTTATGGTCGAGAAAGTAGAAGAAGCGAGGGGGGGAGAGAAGAGATAAGAATCTGGATGGAAGCCCGGCGGTGTTAGCCCCGATGAAGTATCGTTCGAAACAGGAAGGAAACAAACCGAGCCGCTTCTTCTTCGCTGCCACTTTAAGGGGGGCAATTATTCGCGAGAAACTTTCGAGAAAAAAAATTGCGCGTTTGCACTTTTTTAATTAAATTTCTCGACCGCGTCGCGACCACGCGGTCGACTCGAGCAACTTTCAGGAATTTAATCGAGGTCCAGGCAAGCTCGGCCAAGCCCCTTTGAATAGTGTTTCCCGACAAATTCGATAGAAAATTCGCCACAGTTTCCTTGGCCCGATCTTATCTTATCTTGCGCGCAACGAAAAATATTCAACGAGTTATTTGACGCGGTTTAAAAAGAATCGATCGATCCTTGCTAGAAAAAACTCGTTCGAATTTCGAGCAAGAAAAATTAAAATTAAACGCGAATTAAAAGAAAGAAAGAGAATAAAGAATTGTTGGAAGTTACAAGTTGATTCTGCGAAATGCTTAGAATACTGCGGAATAAAGATTAAAAAACGTGTCAAGATGAACGGTAAATGAAAAAAGAAAAAATGTATCCGATAATAAATGAGTCGCGAAAATTTATTCGGAGGAACAGTATTAAACCGTTTCACCTGTTGATCCTTAAACGTATTACACGTTTACGATTCTTTATAGTGTGACTGCGATAATTTAGATTTTTTTTTTTCTTTACGAAAAGCAAATTGCGAAGAAACAATTATATCGATTGATATAAAAAAGTACGAGAGATAATTCAAAGTAATATTAAAATCGTAATACGTTTAAAATATTTAATAACGTAACACGTAACAGTGGGATGCGTGTTACGTTATTAAATAGGTATGCAATCTTGGACAAACACATTTCGTATTTCACTTTCGTTACAGTATTCAACTCACGACAAATTGAAAAATGGAACGTTGTTATGCGTTCACCAAAGAGACAGCGGAGGCATGCACCCACTTCTCCCTCGAGTGCATATTTGTTTGTCTTCAATCTCGAGGAATTTTAATATGTTTCCCTTCCTTCTGGGAAGGTTCTGTTTCGCGTCACGCGCGACGGAACAGAATGCGCCAACTATCTGACAATACGAAAACTAAACTCGCACGCGGTATTACACGCTCCTCGGCCCCCTTGTCCTACCAAAAAAATTTAAACTCTCCTCGTTGTTTCTCTCTTCGTTCCACTCGCTTCATCGCGATTAATGCTCGCCTTAAACTCGATTCCTCTCCGTGACACGTTTTCTGAGACAAGATTAATAATCAGAGAAAGAAAAATACATAGAAAACGAGAGAAACGAAAAGAGGATCGTCGCGTTTCGAAGAATATACCGGTTCTCAGGTGATTCCTTCGTTCGAAACGCGAGTCGATCGTTCGGTTTCGTCGATGCCACGGCAGCCATCGTCTCTCAGAAAAGGAAGGGACGAAAACGGCGGCGCGAGAGAAAAGGAAAACGAAACGACGTTATATAGGATGGCGGGCAAAGTCAAGAGGTTAAAGCGTCTTATGGGATTCGACGAATATATATCGGGGCGGAGTGTTGGGTGGGGGGAAGTGCTTTTTATGCCGACGTGTCTCGCGTACGAGGTGGGTGGAAATGTGGTATTGATTTTTATCGGTGAAAAATAGGCTCTTCCGATCGGTTATGAGGAGAGAGAAGGGACGTGATAACAGGTAAGGATGTGAGTTGAAAGGGGGAAAAGTTTCCTCCCCCCTTTCCTCAAACGCTGAACGAATTTTTAACAGCGACCGTTTCCTGATAAAAAATAAATTTTTTAACAAGGAAACATCCGACGCGTTTCATCGCATTCACCGCTTTTTCTCTTCCGTTTCTTGAATAACTTTTTGCTCGAGAATACGGCGAAAAACACATCCGTACGATCATCCACGTACGATCGAATCGAGTTGCATCGATTTTTAAAAAATCGAGATTCATTCCTTTCGAAGTTAAACGCATAACGATTCTTTTAATCGTTAACGATCGAAAAAAAAAACCAAAAACTCGTTAGATTAAATTTTCGAATTTCAATTTCGCGTGAGATTTTTATCGAGGGGGGGAGAGGGGGAGAGAGCGGTTATTTTGGAAAAGCGGTTCTCGATTCGGTAGAGGAAATTAACGCGGAGGTTCCCATTCCGTTGCCAAGAGAACGCATGCATGCGTGTACGCGTGGGCCCATAAAAGTTACACGAGGGGGAGAGGGAAGGGAGTTCGATTAAAAAACAGATACACGGTGTGCGCGAGATCGAATTAACCCGCGCTCGCGCGCCGCACTTTTTATTCTTTTTTTTTTCCCCCATTTGCTCTTTGTTTCTCAGCGCGGACCTCGGTCGACCGTCATTCAGCGCGAGAGGCACGCGCGGGGCAACGTGAGCGGAATGCCGATTGGTAATTGGCCGAGAGTGGCCGAGAGTGGGGAGTGGCATCGAAGGCCCCTAAGGGCGTCGACGAGCCTTGGAAAGGCAGCACGGAATCGCTTTCGAGATCGAACGAAGCAACAGCTTTCGCGAACAATGGAATGGAAAATGAGTGGGTCGATCGGTGAGGAGGAGGGGGGGGAGGGATCGAGTATCGAGGATTAGGATAACGATAACGCGTGGACAAGGATGAAGAAAATGGAGGCAGGGAGGAGTGGGGGGAATGGGAAATGAGGAGGAACGCGTTGCAAGTATTCCTCCATTCGAGACGAAACGAAGAGCGATGACTCGCTAATCAACCGGAAAGGAAGATTAATTTGATCCTCTTCGAACAATCTGTATAACGTGGAAACCGTGCAGACCGTGTTTTCACAGTAGAAACTGTGGATACGAAGTAAGAAGAAAAGTTTATCACCGATCTTCTTCTCAAAATGCTCTCCGTGTTCAGGCTGTAAACTGTAGATTATTATCGTATTTATCGCTCAACTACGTTACGTAGTATTTTTTTTAGAAACGTTATAAAACGTGAAAGCTATGTTCAAGAAACGAGATCTCCTTAAAATATCCTCTGTAAAACGTGTATCGTAGTAATGGCCATTATTTTACGAGCCTTTCGTAGTTTAGATTCGCGCGATTGAAATATTCGAACTGCCGTAATTTTTAAACGAAGCTTAGTTTTTAAACGCTCAACGATAACCTTGAATCTCGTCGTCACTCGCCGCTTCTCAACAGTAGTACGAACAGAGACGGGTCAGCCAAGGGGACTAGCATCAGATATTTCCCTTGCGAGCAGAGTTGGGCTTATTGAAACGCTCGAATAACGTTTATTCGTAACTAATATATTGATCCACTTTTCATGTAACCTCGGCCGATTATTATTACGTTTTGAACGATAACTTATCGAAACAACTTCAATTATTATTATCATTTGATAATTGAAGCAAATCACTTTTTAATTGTTTTCAAATTTTTTTCTACTCGACAAAGATAATTATCAGTGAAAAATTAATTAACTAATAAAATAAAGTTACTTTAAGTAATTATTTTATTCGTTCGACGGTACAATTATTCACGATTATATTATAATTTATCGAAGCAACTTCAACTATTAAATTTTGTTCATCACTGCTGAACAGATTTAACGTAAGGAATTATCATTTCAGCATCATTCGAAGCAAATCATTTTTTAATAGCTTGTCATATGATCGTTTATTAATTTTCACGAAATTTTTTCTTATCTTCGACAAAAATAATTATCCAATAACCAATAAAAAAATAATTAACTAAAAATAATCAAAAATAAACTTTACTTTAAATAATTTACTTTATTGATTTGACAATTATTCGCGATTATTATTGCGTTTTGAACGATAAATTATCAAAGTGACTTCGATTATTAAATTTTTGCGAGAAACTGTTCTCAAATAAAGATTAAGAAAGATGTTATCCTTTTCTTGATACATGTACGTATTAATCCAACTCGATATAAAAATTATAATATTCCAATTAATTATTTCCATAATCCTATATTTATAGAAGTTACAGAAAATTTTCTCCGGTTAATTGGCGACTCGAATTGGGGAACGAGAAAAATCGAAGACACGCGATAAAAGAAACTTGATCCGACCGAGGTGAGAGCGCTTTCGCCTGTCAAAACCCGGCCGAGGCGGCTCGGAGAATGGAGGAACGCTTGGCACTTTATATTAAAATCCTTTCTCCCGTGTCAACCCGATACCCCACTCCCCATCTCCCCATCCTTCCACGCATCCGCCAACATTTACCGCTTCCGTACGTACATTCCTGCATGAAAAATATTCCATAGAAATTTTTCGCTCTGTCGATAATAATAACTTTGTAACGTGAGTTACAAAATCGAAATTGATTATCGATCGAGAAGAAAAATTCCGTGAGAGAATTCTCGAATCGTTCGTTAATTTAAGAAATATCGAAAATTGTGCCATAAAGTTTTTTAAATCGAAGAATTTCTCTTCTTTGATCATTGGACGTATATAGAATATTCGTGAAAGATCTCGAGTGAGCATTAAATGAATAAATATATGATTAATTAACGAATTATATTTAATACATATGAAAATTGAAATAAATTCGAAAAATATGAAAATCATCGTTGGAAATGGTATTATATATGCTTGGATTCCCCACTCCTCGATCCGTGGAAAAAAAGAAAAGAAAGGAACAATATATAGCCTTCAAAGGAAATTAGAAAAAATTTCAACAAACAGGTCCGCGCTTTACGTAATAAAGATAATTTATCGTGAAGAATAATTCGATTTCATTCTCCATTGGTGGAGACGTGTATTCCAACATAATAACGTGTATCGATCGACTTTATTATCATCCTTGTTAAACGATATTTAATATCTCGATGCATTAAAAATTTACCTGGAACGCATATTTCACGAGTTTTTTTAATTCTATTTCGATATCCATTCCCTTTAAAAGAATTTAGAGAGAATTTTCGATCTTTCGCAAGCAAATATTGATCCCCTTTCCCCCATTTATATACAATAATACCCATACGTTCACGTCCATGCACAATTTCTCATTAAAAGCTTAATGAAGTAATGCTGTTATACGCGCAACGAAGATCACAAAGTGATCCACTAATCTTTGTTAACGTTCGAGCCCCGTATGGAGATTTATCGGACGAACGTGAAAAGTTGAGGGGGATCGTGATCGCGATATGGGATGGGGGAGGGGGGAGTTCAGATAGGAGCGAGAACGAGCAAGCGAGTAGAATCAACTAAGCGAGTCGCTTCAATCGAGTTATTATTAACCTCGAATCCGAGAAGCGAAGCACTTCTATTCTTTGGAATTCAAGAGCAACGTTGTTCGTCGTCCGCGCCCTCTGTTGTGCGAATTGGCCAGCCTGGTGTCACTCGAAAATTTCCTCGAAACCTTAACGCGAAATCGAGATTCGTGTTCGTGTTTCTCTCGACAATAGGCAAGTTCCTTATTATTCGGACGAATAAACGAATTTTAATCAGAAACATGGAATAACATCTCTAGCTCATCGCCCGAGCGAAGTTTCCACTCGTATTTTCGTTCACAGACAGTTTTGTAAGATAATGTAAATAAAGGACTTTGGAAACCATTAAGTTTGATCATGAATAGTCAAGATTTGCGCGAAAACAAGTTTTGTCTTCAAACAGAAACTTTAACGCTCGTTGCGGTTTAAATAGAATATTCCAAATTTTTGTTTTCATTCGAAAAAAAGTTTGCGCGATAAATCCTACGAAATATAATTATCGCGAACGCGCAAGAAAGAAATGTCTTTCCGCATAATTTTATTATGGGGGGGAAAAAATGTAAGGATACTGCGTCAATGACAGGGAAACTATTGAATTCGATTATTTTCAGCGAGAAAGTGTGACGAGAAAATGCGATGTTCGGAAACTTTGAATAGCCCTTGAAAGCGTCTTATGCAGCGAGTATCAGGAAATGGAACGTGAAAATGAATACTGTGTCTCCGTAGCGTGTCCCCTCCCTCCTTCTTCCCTATATCTTGTACGAATGTTTTATCTCGCCAAAGAACTTCTTCCAAACTCAACTAGGCGAAAATAAAACTCTCCGCAACTTTCTTTTTTATATGCGCAAAAAAGACGCTGCATTTGCAGCTTATTCCATTTCAAAACACGCACGCACACATACATGTATATATATATCGATGCGATCTTTCAACGACTTATTCTCCGTAGTTCTAAGTTTCTTAAAAAAACTTTTATCGCACATTCAATTTTGAACCTCAAAGATTCGATCTAACGATTATTATTTACAGACGCAATTTCAATCGACATTAAACAAGGGAAATTAATTAAGAAATTAAGAAAATTATGTATATAATTACGTGTCTACTTAGTATTCCCTTGCCGTCGAATTATTTCAAGAGAAAACGGTTTTGAAAGAAAGCGGATTTAAGAGACATAGTAGACACGGGTGGGTAGATCAAGACAGCAGCTAGCAATTTCGACGACGAAACAAAGCTGAGAACGTAACTGCTTATCGCGCGGTCGTATATTACGTGAATTCAGCTCTGTTTAACAATCGGCCGGTTTCCGGAAGCAGGGAAACGACTAAGGTGAGGTATATATCCGTTGGACGTATTCCAGTGCGCGAGTGCGGCAGCAGCTTTAGGGTCGAAATACCGCGACGGTTGCACGGTCGGTATTACCGATATTAGCATTGCCAGTAACTCTTTCGAAATAGTCTTGGCACGTTCCGCGCCCCCGCGGCTTCTCCACGCTTCACTTCACTACACCTTGCCTGAATCACGCTTCGAAGTTTCGCGTTATCCGTGCCGTCCTACTATTCGCGCCACTTTTAACATCCCCCTATCATTTATCTCCTATCCCTGATTCCATTATTCGCCCCGATATATACATCTATGCATCGCCGGGAAAGAAATTGACCCGATCGTATTTTTTCTCTTATCTCTTCGAATCATTGGATTTTAATCGCGGTTATTATTTCGTTTATTAACGACGCTCGCGAGTCAATTAACATTGCTCGTAAAGAAAATGAAATCTATCCGTATTTCAAGATAAGAATGTAATATTTTTTTTTTTAATAAAAATGAGTTATCGCAGTTGGAGTTTGAGTTGATGATCGTTTTTTTTTTCTTTTTTTGGAATGAAAAAAATTTAAAACCGCGGTAGAAAATTTAGGTCCGTGTATAATTATCCGTGCCACGTATGTTTACGTATTTCTTCTTTTATTCGGAACCTACGCATTTACAGCATCCACTTATGAAACGCAACTAATTAAGATCACGTTAACCCGGTTTTAAAGAACTCTTTCTGCTAAAGGGGCACTGACACTGACTGAAAAATTGTGCGCGCGCTAGATAGAGGATGGCGTGCTTAATTTTTTTTTCTTTCAAATTTGCAAAAAAAAAAAAAAAAAAAAAAAGAAAAGAAAAAAGGAAACACAGGAGAAAGGAAAAAATTCTGTATCGGGACATTTCCAAGTGAAAATAGATTTTATTCCTCCCCGGGGGGGACATGAATATTTCACGCATTCGATCTCAATGAAAATCGTCTTGGAGATACGTCAAAAATGCAGCTTGCATCAAACGCGAAATGTATTTGGTCAAAACTCGATAAATTTTTTTTATCCTCTTCCCCTTTTTTTCTTGCTCCTCTTTTCTTTTTTTTTTTTTTTTTTTCGAAAAATCTCGTTTCGACGTTTCAACGAAAAGCATGTCGCGCACACCGGAAAGTTTTGCATTTTTATACATTTTACGTCGATCAAGCTGACTCCTTTTTGAATCCGCTTTGCCGCGCTACGCATCGATTGAAATACACGTAGATATCGTGAAAGATTGGCGTTACGCCCCTATGATGTCTCTCTATTATATTAACTTTTTAATATTTGTCCCCCTAGTGTATCCCGAGGGAAATCCAATTAGCAGTGAAAGTAAAAGTTACTAACTCTGAGCATCAAGATTGATGCACAAAGAGAAATTGTTTTACTTGTGTTCGCCAGCTTATATTGTATTATACATTACGTTCACTTATAAAAGATGACGCTTTGTTACTCGTTAAAAATTTCATAAAAATATTTGTAAGTATATCAAGGTAAATCTTCTTAATGTAATCACCGTGTTATTAAAAGAGAAATGTAAAAGAGTGAAATATTTAAAAAATATATATATAGATTCGATGTCTAAGGACACGGAGCTAAAGCTAAAGTACTTAACCGTGTATAATATAAAAGTGTGTAATAAAAAGGGTCGAAGAAACTTTGTAGTAATTAAAAGTATTATATTATAAAACAATATAATAAAAACTTTGTTTCTTTTGTTAATACACCGTAACATTTCTCTTTAAACTCTTAATTATTATAAGTAATCTCAATTAATTGCAATCTTTCATCTTAGTTAATCTTGCCACAAAATTCTGTTATGAAATGTTAAATGATTTTCCGTGATAAAATGAAAATTTATCGAGGATCGTATTTTTATAATTTTACAATTATTCGATAAATTTGAACAACTTGTAGCAATTATATTGACTATACAAATTGTTAGATAAATTATTGCGATAATTATTGCAAAAAAAAAAAGATAATTTGCGACTTACCAATCGCGAAACAAGTTCAATCCGTCGAAATGCTGTAAACGATTCACTAATTCGTGGAGGAGTTTTCTTGCTTCTTTTAAACACAAACACGTTTTATTATAACCCAGTCACCGTATAAATTCATCGAAGATAATCGATGCTTACACTTTGTTACACAACATTACACTGATATACACTGATTAAATGTAAATCGATATTTCTTTAAATCGTGTTATGCGCGTTATTATATTAACGTTAAACATTTCTTTTTTTATTCAGAAACCCAATAAAACGGATAGATTTTGTTATATAAAAGAATAAGCGCGATTAGATGGCAGTTAACCACACGAAAAACGTTCTAATAATACCATTCGAAACTTTCCAAGAATTCCGAAAATAATAAATAAAACACGTCATGCGTTTATCTCAATTGTTCAATTGTCGTGTGAAAAATATTTCTCTACTTGTAATTACAGAGAAACAAATCAATGGAAAAAACCGCGAACAAAAAAACTTTGATTCAAAATATAAACGAAGCCACTTAATGCGCACGTTTAAATGAATTTCTTTTATTCTTGCGCGTCCCGAATGTAAATGCGGCGAAAAGCTCCATATTTAACGCGAACACGTTGATTTACACGCATTCTCGAGCTCATTTCTTGCGACATTTCAAAGTGTTCTAACGCTTGGAAGCACACCAGTTACGTGGCTCCATTAATTGCGATTCCCGCAGCAGTTAAAGTTGTACGAATCGCGTTGAATATCTACGGAATAGGTTAGTAAATTATACTCTATTATTTAAATTTTACGTATGCAAATCGAAACGAATGCGTTAAACGTTCGTTCACTACGCAATCACTGTTGATTAATTTTTTAACGCGATATTTAATTCGAACTTTAATTCCTAATTGCACTTCCGATTTAGTATTGCGTATTCATTGAATGGGCTTGCTGTAATTCGAATGGTATTTAAAAATTAATCTTAACGTACGCGAAATTTCAGAAACGAGCGATAATCCCGATGAACTAGATTCGAAATTTTTAAAATTTAATAATCGGAATCGCCGTATAATATTAAAGTTATTTTTTTTAATGTTAATCACGATTATTTTTCATGATAGTAATTTTTTGTTTCATTCTATAATCGCAGAATTCATTCATTTGTTAATGTGAGGATCAGTCTATTCATAAGTAAAAAATATTTTTGAACATTTTACAAAAAAACAAGTATAAGCATTAGTTTCGGATGGTTTTTTTCGCGAAGAAGAAATAAAAAAGAAATGATGGTCGACGGAAGTCTAAAAAACATTTCAACCGTCGCGTATTGTCATGAATATTCATCCGTATTACATTATCATTGTTTATACAGAATACCTTGCGAACAAAGAATTTCCTTGCTTGAGAATTTTTATTCTAAGTACTTGTAATGAAACATTTATATTTGGACTCGGAAATAAGAAAAGAAATCGAAAGACTTTAGAACGGGAAATATGAAATAAATGAATTTAATAATAATAAATTATGAAAGAAGTTCGCGTAAAATTGGCCATTTCGAAATAAATCATGAAAGACTTTTTACATTTTAATTTAAATATCGAGATTATATCATAAATTTCATTATAAAGCGAATTTTGTGAAAAATACTTATACATTAATAATAGAATGGCAAGGCGCATTCAAAACGAGTAAAAATTAATAAAAATTAACTTTCAAGCACGACGTTTTAGACATGGTGATCAAGTAGTTTTATGCGTTGCATTATATGGACTGCATCACTAAAAACTGCTTTTGTTAGTTAATATTTTATAATACATAATTGTATTAACTTCGATTCTTTTTTTCGTAAATTCACTTATAACAAAGCACAAAGGACTACGCATTGATTCTAATTTCAATAATTCGTATATATCACACTAGACACAAGATATTCGTCAAATGATACGTAATTTTACATGACTAACCTGATCTTGACAACAGCCAGTAGATTTTTCTTTGTGTTTAAAAAATATTTTACGTAGTAAACACGATAATACTTTTCGTTCTTCGGAAACAAAAGCACTTTTCCCTTTATTATTTAACTATTATATCATTCATTCGATTGATATAATATGTTAAATTCTATTCAAAAATCACTGGTTTAACTTAATTTAGTATCGATCTTACAATTTCTTTATCGATATTGAACTGCCATGTTGTAACTTCAAACTTCAATAACGTTCGAAGCACTCTTCACGTTCGAATTGTTTTCTCACCGACGAACGATGCACATTTTTCTTCCTACACAGCATCAGTATTTGCAATAATCTAGAATCGATTTCACGGATATTATTATTTGCAATGACGATCAATCGAATAATGTAACACGCGACACGTTTAAAACCGAACCGCGATCACACACGAACTCGCGATAAATGAGCGCATAGGGCGCAGAACGACGAATGAACGAAAGCGCCACGACCGAAACTTCGCGAGCCCCACCGCCCTTTCCGCGCTTGCGAAGTTGCGCGCGAATCAGGCCGATCGCTACCGACCACCACCGAATATGCACGAAGATAGATGGACAGACAGGGTTCACCGTGTCGCCACAACATAATTAATCGGTGGAAATATAATTCTCGATCTTGGCTTTACTTTTATTTTATTAATCGTAATTGATCCGGATATATAGAATCCGGATTATAAAAGAATTCCGTAGTGCGATGTCAATTCTTTGATTTCTTTTCTCACAACTTTGAAAAAGGTTTGTCTTATTAGTCTTATTCCATGTTCCATTTTTCTCTCTTTTTGACAAATAAAGTATTACATACAAATTAAACTTAACTTTTATTTTCAAAGGTAAGCTACTCAGGAAACAAATATATACTTTCTATGTATCATTTTAACTATTATATCCATTATCAGTGATTTTTGTATTCGTTCAATTATTGATAATTACTAATTTTAATAATTGGAGAAGATATAAGATTATAAAAATAAATTTTCTAGAAAGTTTATACGAGTATGCTGGTTTCTCCATTTTCATTCCATTTTCAGTGTCTGAAATTTTATTTTTATCCATTATTTTCTTTTTTTTTTATATACTGATATTTATTATAACTTATTTAACTTAAATATGTTATATTTTTCATTAAATAATAGGATTACATAAAAGATAAGAGAACGCATTTTATTGTACATTTAATTATTAATATCGTCCAAAAGCGACATATATATATATATACATATTGTACTGAAATATGAATAACAAATGCAGTTAAATAGATTATGTCATTAAATATTCTTGTTCAGTTGTATATATGTTCAGCAATATATATTTTCTCTCTCTTTTTTGCAAATGTTATTTGTATTCATTGCATTAGTTTCGAGAATTTATTCCAAAGTTTGAAGAAATAATAGAAATCCGTAAATAAAATAAAACAATGAGTTATCCGTTCACTAGAAAGTAGCATTCAAAGTTCGAATTCTCAAAATAAAGCAATCAATTTGCACTACAGCTAGAAAATTTATTTTTTATTTCGCGAAAAAAACGAAAAGGACTGAAAAAGATGAAAGGCAAGGATAAAAAAATGTGCTTCGACAATCAAATCCATTTTCATCCCGATTCAAGTACCCGAATCTGGCTATGCAGACGAGCGATTTTACCGTGCGTAAAATTCATTGTCGCTCGTATGCCAATGACCGTCGAGCTTAAGCATCATTGAAGCCGGTGCTGAAGTTCAATGAAATGGCAACCATATCTGTCCGGGCTTTGTCATGAATTTTAAGTTAATAGTACGCGTAAATGAAAGCTGAACCGTTGATGCGATGCTCGCCAGTTGAAAATACGAAAAGCGAAGCGTGATAACAGAGGCGATATGCGACCAACGCAGATTAGTCATTTTTCTTCTCTCATTTCCAAATTTGCAAAAAAAATTTTTCTTGTACAAAATGCGTGCAATAAATTCGAAATAATTGCAAATTGTTATTAATCCCTAAATAAATATTGATATGACAATCACAATTCCAATGATTGTATTTATATCGATTAAGAATACATAATATATTTATATCGGTCATTAACATTAATTGATCATTTTTTTACAAATTAATATAGAGTAAAGATATATATAATGGAATTTTTTCAAGCGTAAAATATATGTTTTATATAAATTTGTGTTCTGTTCTCGTCATTTCATGTAAAATTGTCAATTTAACTCGCGTCAACATGGAAACAAGATATCAAAACATCAATAATAATGAATCATAATTAATAATAAATAAATCATCGAAACTATACCACTATATTTTACGTATATTACATTATATATAATTAATTAAATTACATATAAAAAAAATTAAAATTTTCACAAGATCACACATTGATCAACACAAATTATGATATATTATCGATTAACTTTTTCAATCAGATGAAGACATACTTATATGCGAGCAAATGTACGTACGAGGAAAAAAAAAAGAAAAGTGAAGAAAATAAGGAGAGGAAAGGAAGGCAAACGTGTATTGGTGTTACATAGGTTTTTGACAGAGGTTTCGGATTGACAACAGATGCGTTCTTCGGCGGTTGGATGATTAAATACCGGCTGGCCTCTGGAGAGGCTTTGATCCCTTCAATCAGCACACCGTGTAGCCACGTTCGTGCAAGGCGCGCGACCTTTGTACGCTTCAAAGCGACTTTCGCTTGTGAGCGTGAGAACGAACGGAACGGAACGGAACGGGACGGAACGGAACGGAATGGAACGGAACGAAACGAAACGGACTCCGAATGTTTAATGTCATAGACACCCTCGGGTACATTCAACTATCAAACTATCAAATTCTTTTTTCCCGTCTTCATCGCTGCTTCATCGCTTTGAAGTCTATTCATTTATTCGATAATGAACAACCTATATATATATATATATATATATATATATATATATATATATATATACTGTGCACGATAATTAATCTCGCGGTACTTGTGGTACTTCCTCGCGCCAATAGAAAATACGAATTCAGCCTGTTTAAGCATCATTTGACGGTGAATTGGAAGCTCGAATTTCGATGTCAAATCTCGATACGGGTATTAAACGCAAGCTTTGAAGTTATCATTCGTAAAATTACGAGCGATATACGATATGTTTTCGTGTTTTGTTTGACTCGCTGCACGAAAAAAAAAAAAAAAAGAAAAACGAAAGAAAAGATGAAAGTTGAACGAAAATTATATTTCTCGCAAATTTCTTGTTCTCGAGATGTAACGTATCGAGAGGATCAGAAGGTCGGTGCGCGCCAGCATCACTCACGGTAAATATTTGACGAGTAACTCTCTGCTATCCGGTGCCAATACCGGTCCTTGATGAGGGCTGCTCAATTCCGCTCTTTCGGCGTCCCATTCCTTAAACGCTCGCCTCTGTCGCTTCGCGAAATCAAAAATTCTTTTGTATTGGGATTGGAAAACGAGAATTGGTCCTGGAGCTGGAAATCTTTAATTGGAGGATAATTTAATACCGAATCCATAGAAAAATGGAAGAAATTTTAAATTTTGCGAAAAATTGGAGGAATCGTGGATCGAAGAAAAATTTTGAAAAGGAATAAAATTTTGGAATCAGCTTCTATTGGAATTAATATATAATCGAAAAAAACTGGTATAATTTATATGTACTTTCCGCTATCTATCTATAAAACATAAGGATTATACTTTGTAATGTATCGGATACATTATGGAGATACTTTAGCTAAACGCAAATGACGCGAGGCAAAGAGCCAAAAAAGGATCAACGATCGACATTGGCATTGATCTTATCCCTTCTCCTTCCATTCCCTCCAACGATTCTCCTCTCTCGAATATTTTGAATATTTTTCGCGAATAAATATCCCCTCCTAATTCACCAATAGACCGCGAACAAGCATACGATATATTTAATATTAATTATTATATTAACACGTGACGTTGTTTAATCAAGACCAACGATTGGTTACGTAATTGCAACCGATAATTGCCATCGTGAATCGTGAATCACGGAAATCAAAATGGAGGGGAGGGGGTTGATTAATTAATTATCGATCCAGCGATCAATCGATTGTGATTAAATTAAACAAAAATTAATTCTACGACGAATTAAACGAAACGAAAATTATTTTCTCCCCCTCCCCCCCCCCCCAATCTTATCGACCCTTTTTATCTGTCGTCCAACTGTGGTCGAATAACCAGACGTTCGATCCACCTGTCTTGGAGAAAAGCGAGCGCTCTCGGCTCAACTTGCGAATTCGCGGTGAATACTAAAACACTTAGATTCGAGGATCGTGCACGGTAAACGCGGCGGTAAGCTCGATCCGATAGCAAGGAATAATAATTAATTTGCCACTTTGTTTTCGCCAATCCAAAATGGAAATTCGGGAGAAAGTTTCGTATGCGATCGCCTTTTATTTTATTAATCGAGAACGCGTACTCTCTGTTCGAAAATATGGAAAATACTATTTAAAAATAAGTAATATATAAATAAAATAATAATATAATAATATAAATGAAATAATATATAAATAAAATAAGTAATATATAAAATAAATAAATAAAATAAAAGAAAATCTTAGATTAGAAATCTAGAATTTTCGAAAGCAATTAATTATATTGGTATTCTTTATATCGATAGCTAAATAACGTTATATATACATATTTGATGTTGCTTTTGAGTTGAGTTGGAATTTGAAGAAAAAAAAATTAGATTTTTCTAAGGAAAATAAAATAGTCATCATTAATTCAAAAATTAATTCAAAATGAAATCGAAGCAATTAATGAACAATGGTATCTTGCAACAGTTATTACAGTATACGAGAAGCAAAGAAAAATTAGAACATTACTATTAATAAAAAGTACTATTGCAAAGTTTCTTAGATAATGATATTGTTGCTGTAAGTTCTACCGATAGTTGGAATATATTTAACAGTCACAAATAGTCCTGATTTAAACGATTTGAGCCTTTTTTTATTCAATCATCATAACACGAAGTCAAACACGATTGATGAATCGATTGAATATATACATTTAATAAATTAGAGAGAAATACTCTCAATCAATTATTTTGAGGAGAAAATTCCTATAAAATTTCTCATATAAATAAGGTAAAACTTCATTGTCGAAGAGTCGATCAATTGAAAAGTATATATATATATGCCTTAAAAAATAAGCGTTCAATAAGGGCATAATAATCTCACTTTAACTAGCTTTGAATTACACTAAAATTATTCGTATTTAATTATATTGTTAATATAATAAATGAATTTAACATTCTTTCTTTATATTTAATTTTAGCTTTATTTTTTTTGCAAATGTATATATATATATATATTTTCGTACAGAGAGGGAGTATAATTCGTATCCGTGCGTGCTTCTTCCATCCATCGGAAATGCTTGCCAATTACAACGAGAAGGAGAAACGCAAGGTGGCGTAGAGATAAAGAGAGAGAGAGAGAGACGGATGTATCCTCGTAACGAATACACGTTCAGCGTTTGGTGGACAGGAGAATGGAGGGAGGGGATCGTGTGGAGACAGAGAGAAGCGGACGACTCGGGGAGGATCGGTGGCCTCAGGGGTTAATAGATGGCCGATGTCCCCGCACCGGGGTCAGACACTGTGTCACCTTCCACTGCGTTCGTCATTACGAATGCAGATTGGACCCCCTCTCCTCTCCCCTCCCCTCCCGCCGTTACCCAATCGCAGCCGAGGCCCACCGCCTCCAAACTTCTCCTTCGCACGGAAAATCACCCATTAAGTCCCCCAACTGTACGTCCCCTCTCTTTCCAATCCTTTCACAAACGGGTTTCCTAATTTCTTCCGCCTCGTATCGATAAATATGCCGGCAAACCATTGGTTTCCTCATTCTATTGAAATTCAAGAGAAATCGAATTCAGATGTATTAGGATATTACATAAGTTTCTTTCGCTAGGAATTTAATTGGATATTTTTATACGAACGTGCAGGCTTATCTATATTACCCATTTATGGCATCGGTTTCGGTCGTTTCGCAGCTGTTTCAAAGTACGTTTCGTTGGTTCTTTTCAAACTTTTTCTACATCGTTCGAAACGGATAGCCAGAGGAAGCATTTGTGTTACGTTTCGTTGCTTTGAAAAAGGTGACACCGCGAATAACACTGCGCACGATATTTGTTTACCGTTCGCAGTGCTACGACTGTTACGACCGTCCGCGGTCGGTTTAAGGGATTCAGAGCTGACAATTTCGACTCGAAAGACGAAGGCTGCGGCGGTCTGACCAGCTGCGGACCTCGTCGAAGCCGTGCTCGCTGAAAATCCACGAGACGGTGGAATTAACGTTTCCAAGACAATAGTACGCGATCATCCGATCGGGATGGGATACGTCGATCGACGTCAAGTTTGGGTTCCACGGTTATCGACGGAGACCGGTCTTACGAACCGCGTCTCCACTCGTCATTTCCTTCTCCACACGAAACAGAAGAAGTGAAGAAGTTCGTCACCGGAGACGAGACTTTTTATCAAAACGTGCATCGAAAACATATCTGATCCAAGGAGAATAAACCTTCAACTGTCAAAAAGCCTAGACTTCACCCGAAAACTTACTATATATAGATTATATATTATATTATATTATATTATATATTATATATATATATATATATATATATATTAGTCGATACTCTCGAAGATGTCGAATCGATAGTCGATCGAAAAAGAAAAGCTGGTTCATTAGCCGTTGTACGAAATCATGTTAATATTCGCGTATAGGAATTACAATTTTACACGGATAAAATTTCGTGTTTATGAAAAAGGAATGATGGTTCAATGGAAGCGAGAGATTCGTGGAAAAGTTTTTTCATTTATATCGAAAAAATTATGAGGGGAGAAGGGAGGAAAGAATTTTTTGAAAAATCAATCTCGAGATTGGGTGGATGACCAATTCATCGAGACCTCAATAACTGCTGTCTGATAACAGAGTGAAATCTTGATCCAGCCAACGTCGCTTTCGATTATAACGGATTATAATCATTAGAAGGCTTCGATTTGGCTCTCGCGTTTGATTTCCAATATCGAATAATTTGGAGATGAAAGTAAATGATAAATAAAATGATCGGGGAATAATTCGATAATTATTATATTTACGTGGATATAAAATCTCAATAACAACACCTCTCTGATATTCATTCTTCCCCCCTCTCTCTTCCCCTCCCCATTTTAACGCGATTCCAATTATCTAATATCGATATATCATAATATAAACTTTATATACGCGTATTTTCAAGGAAGGCATTTTCACGTATTTCACGAAACGAGTTTTAACGAGTTTAAACGAGAAATTATATAATTAACAAGCGTGAACTGAAGAAACGTAACAGTATGGATGTAATGAATATTTCGTTCGATAACCTGAGACTCTTTTAAATGCAAATTAAATCGTGGGACGAGAGGGGTGCGAGAACTATTCAAAAAAAAAAAAAAAAAAAAAAGGAAAAAGAATAAAAAAGGCAGAACAGATAACACTTTGTATAAAGGGAAGGCTTTATACAAAGTGCGATTATTTCTCGCTTCGATGATTCATGTAAATCCCTGGAATCCATCGGAACGCGTGTGACCGTCCTCCCAGCAAATTACGTATAATCCTGTATTGCGTGTATATATATGTGTGTGTATATATATATATATCTATACGTGTATATGCATACGCTATCGCTGAAAAAAAAAAATATGGGATCCAGTATCGTATGGCGCTTCTAGCTTAAAGTCATGATGTAAAAACGTTCTCTTTATTGCTGGATCGTGTACACTTTACACGTGAAATTGCAGTACACGTATACACATTCCCTCTCCTTCACAAATCCTTGAAATATTCTATTGTTATTCTTTTTTTATTTTTTAGTTTTTTTTTATAGCGCGAATTAATTAATTAATAAAAATTCGGAATTTTCAAATCGCTTCTCACTATTCTTAAATTATTTCGGCGGTTTGAGAAATTTAAAATTTTCATTGCCAACATGAGATTACAGTACAGCTTGGCAGCGGAAGAGACAGCATATTAATTGAGCGAGAATTTTCAATGGAAGAAGAAGAAGAAGAAGAAGACGTCCCCCTCTCCTGCCCTCCCCCCTCCTTTTAAATGAACGAAACGAGCGTCGTATATTTCCCGTGAAGGTATCTCTTTCTCTCTCTCTCTCTCCCTCTTCGTCTCTGACGACGAGAGATCCGACATTTTACCTCGCTCGAAAGATATTCGTTGTCACGCAGACCAGCCACGGTCTCATTCTACTTTCGCGATGGCAAGGATGCTTTGACCCTTTGCGGCGAATGTCGCCCTCGTTACTTTTTATCCCGGCCAAGTCCTTTCATAAAGCCCACCTTTTCAACCGTTTCGAGCATTCCAACTGTGCGCGCACAACCCGTGTTCGAAGTAAGCTCGACCAATTTTTATTAATTATCCCTCCGATCGGGACTGGAAATGTTGTTCCATGTTGCTTCCTTTCAATTGAAACGATAATAAATTTTCAGTAACGTCCACGTTTTTTCGCTCGCGATTCGAAGCGCAACAATAGTAATAATAATAAAAAAGGAAAAAAATAAAAATTAAATATCGAACACTTTTGAATAAGCGAGGAACTTTTTCGAATCAAGTAGATCAACGAAACCGGCTGAATTTTCGAATGTCGGAGAAAGGGATAAAAAGTTGAAAAGCTTTTGAAAAAAAAAGAAATAGCACGGAATTAATTATCCGCATGAAAAGAGATACTTTTACACGACCTTGAAACGAATTGTTAAGAATTACGATATAATTCTTCTCTGGTTGAGAATATATAAATCCTCGATCGAATTTTACTTTCACTTAAACAAGAAAAATAACAACTCGTATATTATAATTAATCGAAGAAGCCATATCGTAATAAGAATTAAAAATACAGTTCGAAATCCAGATAATCGTAAAAGACACGCGGCTCTTGTAAGAACGGCCAGAACGACGATTCTGTCTAAATATTGCCCCCTTGTCGACATTTACCCTTTGCGCAACGATAAGGATAAGGGAGTTAATTAAGCAAGCGAGGTGGGCACAAGGTGGACGTAATCATCGTGTGAAATTACTTCCTCTTCTCTAACTGTTTTCCTTTTACTTCGGGTAATGCCGAAAGAAGGAAACGCGAGAAGGAGAAGGAAAAGAACGTTCTCGATTAAATCGTCTTCTGGTCTTGGAACGAGCCAGTTCCAACGGCGATAAGTTCCCTCCTTGGAAATTAGTCGTTTCTTGCCGGTAACCAGAGCCCACCGGGATCCAGTCGAATTAACACGTCACTTTTTCTTTCGATAATTCGAGTTAAAAAAGTCCCGAAACGGAATAATATTAAAACCGTGAAACCGTGAAGATAGATGTATCAACTGTGTGTAGTAAGGAATATAGAGAACTAAACTCGCAATTGCTAAACCGTTGAAACTCTTTCGAGTAAGTTCGAAAGGTGGCGCAGCGGTACTGGATATATTAACTTTTTTGTGGACTCGTACGTCGAGTGTGGCTCGATATCATATTTCTTACACCAACTCCAATGTCGAACTAGACATAATACAACGCAGCTTCTAAAATAATTTAAAATGTTTTTCTTTTCTCTCTTTCAGATACTTTTTAATTCTTAAGTAAAGACTAATTTGTAAATATTTCACCATTTGTACACAGTTTTGTTGTTGTTATTATTATTATTATTATAGAATCGAAAGAGTTATTTATAGAACTGCCTTCGATGAATGCAAGTGTGCTACGTGTTTTTCATGATGTTCCATATTTTGTTTACAACATATCAGTTATTAATTAATTAAAATTATTATTGGTAACAATAATTAAACCGTTACGTTGTTTTATTTGTTTTACGTGGTAAATAATATAAAAATAAGGATGCCTCGAATAAAAAGAAAACGATCGGTAATCAATGAGTATGAAAATATTGAATGTGTGACTCAAATAGACGATGAACTTGGTTTATTGAAAGACGATATAGATTTTACTTTAAAGCAACTGAGCTACTGTTTTCGATTCTTTTTTCAAACTGATTTCGATTCTGAATGATTAAGAAATTATTGTAAGAAGAACAAGGAGAAAAGTTGGAAGACTTATAACCGATGATGAGGATACGAATAGCACCGAGCAATCGTCTATATCTACGTATATTAGGCCGTTTGTTGGAAATAATGAAACGTTATGGACAAACGTTACGAGGACGACAATTATTGTCATAAACATCTCAGTTGTAGGAGAAAGTTCCATCCAATTGGTTGATTATGTATATATAGTTTATTTATTTACTAACATACTATTTAATTAATATAAATAAAAAAAATATTTGTTACATACTCTGCACTGTTTTACACAATATTTTATTCAAATCCTTTTGTAAATGAATTAAGGATTTCTTGCTAGGTAAAACAAAAAAAGAAAGAAATTAAAGAGTGCAAAGAGTAATTTGAATAAAAAGTACGTCGGTTAGCTTCTCCTATGAGACATTTTATTTAACTAAACCGCATATATTTTTTTTTCTAACGTTTTAACGATCCAATCTCGATGTTGTTTCGATCAAATAAGCTCGAATAATTTTGCGAGCGAGAAATTTGAATTTATTAGTCGAAACTTGGGGAGGGGAGGGAGGGAATTTCGAACGGTATTAACGATTGTTGGAAACTGATTCGTTTGACGAATAGTTGGAATCTATGGGAAACTGCGCATCGTTAACGAAGTTCTATCTATCTACCGTCACCCGAATACAGGACAGGTAGCTGCGCCCTAATTTTCCATCCTCCACGGAAAAGGTATGTTCGCCACGCGATCGTAGCAGGAAGAGCATTAAGGGAGCAATTAAGCTTTCCAAGCTTTCTCGGAACAGACCGTTGGACAATGGTACAACGTTTTCTATCGGTTCGTTTCCATCGTCTCTGTGAGATCGATCCATTTTTTTAGAAAATAAGATCGTGAATTTTCTTTCCAACCGCCGTCCTCGATGATTCGCTGGACACGATTCGAACATGTTCTCCTGACGAAAACGAAAAGAACGTTTATTTTACTACTGTTTCACTACTTCGATGATTGACGCTCTCGAGTCTTCTCGATTGAAAAAAGAAAACGTAGCGTTTCTTTGCCTTTTTATACGATGTTATACAAGTTTTGTACACATTTTTTTCACATCGAATAAGCGGCAATATTCAAGGTGGGCGTAGTTAGACACCTTGCATATCACCCTATATATCAGCACGTGGCTAAGGTGACGTTATTAAGGTGGCACGGCATGAAAGGGCTTGAAGTACGAGCGCGTGCTGTTGGCATTGAGGCCCGTTCGCGCCCTAAATGCCATCTACATATTCATGCTCATAATCGTCCATTACACGGTGAGCGCGCGAACCTTTTTCTCTCTCTCTCTCTCTCTCTCTCTCTCTCTCTCTCTCTCTCTCTCTCTCTCTCGCCTCCTGCGCTAAGCGTCTCGTTTTTCTTCCATTCTCCCCTCCTTGTTTACCGTGAAAACTGTAACGATAAATTTATCTTGAGATCGATCATCTTCGTCTCAATCTCCGAATCTTGTTGTTGTTCTTGTTGTTGCAAATATGTTTGTGTGTTTGTGTCGGTTGTATTTGCTATGGAACAACGTTTATCCTTCGTGAAAATAGTCGTATTTGTTTCGAACTCGTTTCGAATTTGGGAATGTTTTACGTATATTTTCCTTTTTTGCATTTTTATAAAACGCAACGTTTATTCATTTACACGGATAAAATTTGACGAGTAAATAAGTAGATAAAAGAAAAGTGTGAATTCGATGCTTCTCGTCGAACGTATCTGCATAAGATCGATAGAATAAATAAATTATAACCTCGTCTAAGAACGTTAAAAGGAGAAAGAAGAAATAACAAAAATTGTACATCGATTCCACCAAGTTAAAAACCCCCGGTATTCCGAACCATTTTGCATATATTATCGTATTTGCATAATTTCGCCAGTTTTTTTTCATTACACCGAAATACCTCTTTCGTTTCGAATAAGTAAATAAGTAAGTAAGTATCGTCCCTTCCGGCCCCTTAGAGAGGCCTGCTAGCCTAGGCCTACTCCCTCCGCCATCATAAATGGATTTTTCTATGCAATTTCTATTAGCATAGTTTTTACATAATTGCACGCGGTGTCGGTGCCAGGCCGATGTCCGCGGCCTCCACAGCCTCTCTTTTATGGAGGAATAAATTCTGCCACAGTGTATACGCGGTTGGGGGACAAAGAGGAGGGCCGAGAAGAAAGGAGGGGACCGAGCGAAAGAAGAGGGACGAGGAGCGATAGCGGTGGAGAAAGTACTCCCCTCTCTCCCCTCTCTTCTCCTCTCCCATCCCCACCGCTCCCGACCGCTGCCAATGTGCCACGTACGCGTACGCGTATGGATTTTTCAACGGTTATTTTTCACGGACCTTAGCCACGGTACGGTGTGAGTGATCGTTTGCGAGCAAAGTTGCGACGAAGATTTCTTTGCTGGAGGACTCGATAATGAATTCGTAACAGGAGGAAATTGTTAAACGTGCGAATTTTGATTAACGTGTATGGAAAAATAAGTAGAGGAGGGAGGGAAAAGAACACGGTTATCGTCGAATAGGAGTGATTGATTTATTAATTAGACTGGAAAGAACAATACGGGATAATAACAGGGTGACAAAATGTGTGTGTATATACAAAGAGAACGTTGATGTTTCGCGTGAAAATAAATAAAAAAATATTGAACAAATTTGATTCCTTTATAGCTTTGTTTCCCCAGATTTTTCAAAGCCTTTTCTTGTTGACCAAAGCTGGAAATTTAATAAAATGGAGAGGGGGAGGGAAGAGGAGGAGAGGGAAAGAATTGAAATTCATGGGGTGCTTTCAATAAAAATATTCTTTATTGAAAGTGTCGAACTTTGTTGAACTAGAAAGGGTGAACTTGACAAGGGTTGGTGTATGAATTACAACAAACGAATCCACTATTTCGATCGGAATTCTCACTCGTAAAAGTAATATTTAAACGATATATGGATTTAGCTGTATCGACGAAAATAAAATCGTCCTTCTTTATTAATCTCTGATGAATTCAACACCCTCTCTAATAACGAAACTTTTTAAAAGAAACAGTTCAAACAATCGTTCGAGATTAGAACGAATGAACGAAATTCACGATTTCTTTCGGATTTTCTCAAAGATCTTACCCCCTTTCGAGGGGGAAGATCTTCCTCAAATAGAACATTCAAATAAAGTAAATTAGAAATAAATTAGAAATCGCGGCCGTGCTTAACTTCTCTCCAGTGAGAGTGTTTCAAGGAAGTTTGCATTCACGGTAATTTTGCCGGACAGGGGAAGGTAAAGGGTAAATTTGCACGATCGACTAATAAACAGAAAGGAACGTCGAGTGTTGATAAGGAAAGAGCGGAGGACGAACGTCTTATCCTTCGTCTTTTCTCTCTCTCTCTCTCTTGCCTGAGTAATGAAGTCGCGTTATCGAAATTCCTTTGTGCCACGATTAAATTGCACAATTTATCGTTTCGCGTTACCTGATGCACGTATGCGCCACCAGCCTTTCATAACACTTACTGTCTAGCTGTTCGCCTACAGTCACTTTATCGTGGAATAAATTCCAGGGAGAGTGAAGAACTGGCGAAGGATCGGAGCGGAAGCTAAGGGATGAGGAATGTGAAGGAGAAGGAGGAGGACAAGGACAAATCGAGACGAATATTATGCGTCTAAAAATAAAATCTGAAAATATTAGAGGTGGGAACGTGTTAGAAAATGTTGGGGGTTTTTACGAATAAATAAGGACATAGCGAACGTGGCTTCCATCAACGTAATGAAAAACCTTGGATAACTGTTGTGGCTAGTTTCACGCGTATCGAAGACACGTTCTCTTCTTATTGTATTTCTTCTACTATCCATCTTGGGATAAGTTGGATATCTCTTAAACGCGCGAATAAAAACGCGCGTAAATATTGTTTATTATTATTGAAATTGCTCGCTCCGAGATTCATTTTCAACGATGTAAATTTGGTTCGAAACGCGTAGAACGCGGGTCGATACAAATTGGGGAAAGGCGCACGATGTACAAATGAAATTATTCCTCTTCCACCGTTCCTGACTCGTTCACATTTTATGCTCATTGAAATTATTTTATTTTTCGAGAATTATTTTGAATTATTTTACCGCATCGTATCGCATCGAAATGCTTTTATTTCCATGCAGCCGCATATTTTCCGTGGTTTTCATCGTTGTTAGTTGAAGCTAAACAAGAACAACTTTACATGCACCGTTACTGGTTGCCTTTTTTTCTCTCTTTCTTTCTTTCTCTCTTCATCTCTCTGACTAGCAGTTTGTAATAAATTACCGGCGAGAGAGGAAATTTACCGACCGTGTACCAGGTAATATTTAACGAAATAACAGTGATACGTTCACAGCATATTTATTCGATAATTGCAAAATAATAGGGAGAACGAATGACGAAGAAAAGCGAAGGAAACGCACGTGTTCCCGCGTCGCGAAAAACGTTGAACGCTGAATCTCACGACACGTGCAAAAAGTGTCGCGATTATTAACTTCTTTCAACGTTGCCAGTTGTACGAAAAGTTGGTCTCGTTTAGCCAACGTCTGCAACGTCGCCCACCGTTAATGGACAGTTTACCGGTGTGTTTATTATCGAGCTTATCGCGAAAATTTAAAGAGATCCATCCACGCGACGAAGAAATTTGTTTAAATAGAAATTTTAATTGGAACCGTGAAAAGGATCATGCTATATTCCTCTTATCGATCCAACTAGCTAAATTTTTCTGCCAACACGACGATAAATAATAATACATCGCTTCTCTCGTCCATGTTCGTTTTATAAAATATTTATCGTCGAAAAGTGTACAACGTATAACGTGATATTTGTGTATCAAATTATAACGCGGAAAACATTTCTCGTATCGCATTATATCGGATATTACAGGAAGACTTTCATGATCAACGTTAAAAATTGACTTTATACGGTTACCAAACTGATTATTTCCTATTTTTTCATCCTTTTCTCGGCGAAGGAAAGGAAAGAACGTACACGGAAACCTTAGCAGAATTCGTTAACGAGTATAAAACGTGTACACACACATAGACACGATCCCTGGGAGACTCGTAAACTAGAAAATTGATTTCTACACTCCCGTGAAAAGCATCGATTGCGAAATACTCGATACGTAGATAGAAAAAGGGCGAGGAAGCAAGATATGATGTTAACCTTAAATTCATAAGCGTCGATATCGATCCTTTAACTGTCCACTTTTATTTTACCCGATAAACTTAATATCGTAACACGTTCGATTCGCAACCGCACCGAATACGATACTTACGATAGTAAAGGCGAGTTTTTTCTCCACCCTCGGACCTGTTTCTCGCTGACCATCGTAAAGAAAAAGAAAAAAAAAAAAAAAAAAGAAAAGAAAAGAAAAGAAATTTGTTTAATTTTTGAAGAGAATTTTAGCTACAACCGGATGTGATCACGATCGTAAAGACAGAGGCGTAAAGGTGGACATCTCGTAGTCGATAGTTCGTAAAAATGGCGCGGAAGGAATCTCTATGGCGTGGTTTACGCGAGACCATGAACTCTCCGTAAAATCGAAATGTTCGGTTGCTCGGAGAGAATTATTAATTTAGAATTTTCGTCTCGAGCAGCAAATCACTACTCCCTTCCTCCGTTTTTTATTTTTATTCTCTTTCTTCCAAAGCTTCTTCCTTTCTTCCTTCCCCTTTTATCGGTAATGAGACAGAAGCGGCATACTTTATTTCTCCATCCATCCGTTTCGGTGGATGCAGAAATTCTTCTGCGCGGACAGAAGAGAAGAGAAAAAAATAGGGGGATTTATTACAGTGGGAGGATCGATAGGGAAATGTTAACTGTAATTCACTTTGGAACGGTCGGAAGGGGGGAGGGGTATTTAAACCAGTCCGAAAGTTGAATAAGAAATATTTTATGCTTCGATGGTGAACAATTTATTCGAGTTTTCGATTCGGCTGAAAGCTTATACAGAGACGGAGAAAAAGAAGAAAATTCGATTCGACTCATTTTTTTCTCAAACGGGGAGAAGAGAAAATTCCTTGATCATTTTTTTTTTTTTTTTATCTCGAGCTTAGCCTTCGATACACAATAAATTATAATTCGATAGATTATTATTTGCCCTTTTGATAGAATGTTACGCTTTGAAAAAAATGTAAATTTGTGAAAAATATCAATTTTGATTTTCAAAAGCATTACCCTATATAAATTACACGCGACTCGTTGTATCTTGGTGTACAGAGAATAAAACCTCTAATTACGGTTAATTTAATCGCGTCGTAGATTAAAGCGGAATGGAAGAAGGGGGCGGGAATCACGATCGTTCCACCAGGAGGTGATTAAATAGCGAGAAAGCTCTCGTGTCATCGGACTATCGAGCGTGGCAGGAGACGGCTGGCAAAACTTGATCGAACATGGTCCGAGACCATCGACACTGTTGATTACACTTCGACATCGAAACAAGCTACGAACGGCAGCATTGTCGGGAGAAAAGGGTTAATATAGGCGAATATAGGCGCGCACAGCTTATTCCTCGGGGAATATACGTATACATATATGTATATATATATATATATATATATATATATATATATATATATATAGAGAGAGAGAGAGAGAGAGAGAGAGAGAGAGACAGAATTCTCTGGCACGATAATGGGGATAATAAATGGCCTCGAACCACCTTCGAAATTCACCTTTGGCCCACGTTAAATCCCCACTTCGAAGGACAACGGATGCAATTTCCTCGTAACCGACACATTTATATTAATATCGCTGTAATATATTAATGTACTGTAATACGTGTTCACGACTCAAAGAAGATTCCACGATACGAATATCTGAGCAATTCAAAAAGTTCGAGAGACGTTAACCTGTTTTTTTTTGCTCTGGTAGATGGGCTTACGAGATTACGGACGTTTTAAAGCGTCCAACGTTGCGCCATCTACGCACGTACACTATGTGGCAACGTTCAACGAGGTTCGCTCGAGTTATGGAGACGTAATCGTGATGAGATAATCCGCTAGATTGTTACGTTACGTGACGATCAAAGATTTAGTATAATTTGGATTAATACGGGAATGTTTAATATTTTTTGAGGACAGATTTTTTTAAGAAATCTTCGATATTAGACGATTTACTATTGTTATTTCTTGATTTGGATAAAAAAAGAAGAAAAAAACGCTTCCCAAACGGGTTTGTCTCACGTCAGCCCTTACGGAGTTCTCGATAACAGAGTCCCAGAGGTTTGGCGAGGCTCCTCTCTAAATGGAAATCCTCTGTCGAGAAGGTCTCTTTCCTTTTCTTGTACACCATTGCCCCGAAACAGGCTGATGAACGGCTGGGAACCATTTTGCCGGCCGGCAACTCGATTGCTCGAAATACAGAAAGAGGTTTGGATAATTCCTCGCGAACTTCGCCACTTCGTCGTTCCCTGTAATTCAAACGGTTAATCTACCTTGCCCCCCACCTTTTATTCTCCTTTGTGTCGACGCGCACCTCGGTGCGAGCTCTTCCCCCTCTCCTCTTTCCTCTCCGTTCCTTCTTCTCACGTTCGTCAAACTCGGTTAAATAGCTCCTCGGTTAAATTGGCAGCGATCCGACAGAGAAACAAGAAGGAATCGAGGCGAAATCGAGGCGCGCGTTTTTCTCTTCGAAAGGCAAATTGAATTATTGGAATAATATTGGAAAAATGATAAAGGAAGGGAGCCGTTTTATCGACGGCGCTAAATAAGCGAATTCCTCGTATTCGAAAGAACATTTTCAAGATTGTAACGGGAAATATTCAGAGGAATACGATACTTCTGGTGACGATGGTGCAGTGGGGCAATTTATACATTTGTCCACGCGACGCGACGCGAAAAATTTCCACACCTCTCCCCTCCTTCTCGGACTAAATTTGTAACGTTTTTTCCCCTCGTGTCGAGGGATTTATTTCCGCTCTCCTTCCTCCCCTCCCCTCCCCACCCACCCAACCCGTCCCTTTTCCCCTCGCCGCCGTTATAAATTCACGAGTCGCGAACAAAATGAGAAATCTTGTTTCTCCTTCGTTTTAATATCACCTTGCGTTTGTATATTTGTATATACGCGCGCAATATTTTCTTTTCGTGGGGAGAAACGGGACGTATTCGTAGACGAGTTATTATATAAAACTTCGTTCCAACAAACGAGGGAATCAGACCGTTTCGTTACGTCGCTAATTTCGTACGTTGTAACAAGAAATTACGATATCATTATTATTATTATTATTATTTTACAGTCTTTTGCTCGGGACTTTTGCTCGGGACTTTTACTCGGTCCTTGGTCGAAATGTATTTACACGAGGAAATTGCCCGCCTAATTACATCGCAATTAATTCATACACGGACTCGAAGGAGAGACGTTAGAGAAACGATCGTCGTTCGATATTCTCCGACTCTCGATTTATCTATATATATGTTCCAATTCGTCGTTCCTCCGTGAAATTACATGTAACGTAAAGAAAAAAAAAAAAAAAATGAAAACTTCGTTGCTCGTCACAGTGGAAGAACAATTTTTCTCATTGTGGAAACATAGGATACGCGAACAATGGGGAGAAACTGGAGACGTGGATCTTGAGCTGACAAATGCCCATTGAAGGGAAGGAGTAGTGGTAGTAGTTTTCCACTGGATGGCGATTCCAACACTCGAACCGGCTCTGCCATCACGGCTCATCTCGCTGTTGAGAAGCGGAAGAAGAGATATCGCGATAACGAAAGGAATCTATTACGCGAGGCTGTTGCTGCGAGAAGAGAGGATGCAAATTTTTTTTCCCACTTTTTTCCGAAAATTCTTTTGGTAACGGAAAAATCCGATTTATTTGTTGATGTAAGAAGAATTACTAAAATTGATCCTCGTGTTATTCTCGAAGAAATATTCCAATGATTTATTGTTCACAATTTATTGTTCAAAACGTAATAATAATTGGAAATAATTGCAAAACACTGCCGAGGTTCCGTGAAAAATGGATCAATTATAAATAAAGGTTATTCAAATATTTTAATAAATAAATTATTTGAAGTAATTTTATATGAAATTTGTACTTTATTTTTTTTTAATGGATTAATACCCAACTCTGGTTACGGATAATTATCTTTGTCGAATAGGAAAAAATTTCGAATGAAAATTAATAAGCGATATTCGTCATGTGACACAATCTATTAAAAAGTGATTCGCTTCGAATGATCATCAAATGATAATTCGTTACATTAAATTTGTCCAGCAGCAGTGGTGGAGAAAATTTAATGAAGTTATTTCGATAAGTTATCTCGATAATTTATTGTTCAAAATATAATAATAATAATCGCGAATAATTGTTATCGCGAAATATTGTTAAATGAATAAAATAATTGCTTGAAATAACTTTATTTTTAACTATTAGTTAGTTATTTTTTCACTAGTTACGGATAATTATCTTTGTCGAGTAGGAAAAAATACCACGAAAATTAATAAGCGATGTTCGCCATATGACACGATTAAAAAGTGATTTGCTTCAAATATCATCATTATATATTATGATAATTCATTATATTAAATCTGTCTAGCAGTAACGGGCAAAATTTAATAGTCGAAGTTACAAATAAATTTATTTCAATAATTTATTGTTCATAACAATAATAATTGCAAATAATTGTAACGACAAACGGTTATACGAAAAAATATAATTACGAATGTTCAAGCTTATTTAAAAAAAGTAATTTTACTCGAGATTTTTAACTAGTTACTTTTTGAATGGATTAATGCCCAACTCTCATTTGGGATTTTCCATTTTCCAAATTTCACTACAAAATAATCTTGACGAAACGTCTTATAAATCGAAGAATGACGCATAACTAGAATTTTTTGATCGCCAATAATTGTGCTGTCAAATGAAGTAACTTTATTCGAGATTTTTAATTAATTACTAATTTCAAAGTATTAATTCCCATTTCGAAATCGAGTATCCAGTTAGGTATAAAATCGGGGATAAGACTAACAGAGAAAGGAAATGGAAAAAGCGAAGAGAAAGGAATATAATTCACGTTTTACGAGCAACACGGAAACCGTGTCCCGCGTGGCATGTTATTTATATATAAAAGCGACGTGAAAACTCGCGGCCTCTCTCGCGTATGGAATCCATCGTTCTATTTATCGTTTGTTCTTCTCCTTCCCCCTCCACTCCTCTCTCAACGAATTTCTTATTTTCCCTCCTCCTCCTCCTCCTCCTCCTCCTTTTCCTCTCCCTTCTCCTTGTCTCTTTTATTCTCGATACGCCCTCGCCTCGGTCGTTTTCACCATCCGCCGAACCGGCCACTATCCCCCCCACCTTCGGTCGTTCCGTAGTATTTTCGCCCCTCCCTTGCCTCCTCTTCCTCCTCCTCCCTCCTTCCCCCTCCCCCGGACACCTCGGCAAAGAATTATTTATTGGGCAAGTTTCTCCACCGGTAACTTATGTTGGCCGCAATCGTGCCACGCCCGCGAAAACGGAGGAAATATAAATTCTCGAGGAGCCGAGGGGGCCTTCGAACTCGAATGCCTACAAAACGTGTCGAAACGCTCATAATAACAAACGATGACCGGGGAAACCGTTCCCCCTCCCTCTCTCCCCCCTTCCTCGTGTTATTTATGGGCTAACTACTTGCTCCGTTTCGGTTCGGTATAATGTACGTTCGTACGTCACGGTATATAATATCGTTTTCGTTTCGATACATACGAATTTATCATAACGTGGAAACAATAACAATTTCGAAAATTATAATTCTCAATACACAAACGAAATTTATCGTATTTTTATCGTTCTATCATTGAAAAGTTTCTTTTTTTTCTCTCTCTCGAAAACTGACGCTTATTCTCGCTGAGTAAGCGCGATTTCGAAGGGGAATTCGTATGTATACGTATATATCCGTTCGATGTATCCCGGAGATACGGAGACACGGATAGACCTTCAAGGATCCAGTCTTCGAGCATCCGAGGATCCTATTCCAAGATTCGAGCAGATTTTAGAAAAGTTTTGTAAAAGTTTGCAGGCATCTAAGAGAGTTATAGAGGCTGAGAGTGGATCTTTCTCTGGTATATCCATCTACTTATATATATAAATATCACTTGCTACTTACATTAGGGAGGAAATCGATAGTTATAATTTTTTTTTAAACGATGAATCGAATATTGAATGTATATTGAATGGACAAAATTTATCATTCAAATGTCGATAAAAAATAATTATTTCGATGTAATATGTAACAATCGTATATTTAATATTTTAAATTCTATTTTTCAATAGATTAAAAAAAATAATAATTAAAAAAAATAAACTGATCGATCACATTTCGATAGTTAAAAAGCATTTAAATTTCTAAAAACTTTCTATTTTTTTTTTACCGCCATATTTGATTCGTAAAACTTTGCAAATATATATACAAACACGAGAACGGATTCTTTAATTTAATCATTCATATTTATGAATTAATTTTAATTATCTTATATTATAATATTATTCTATATATTATAATATATATAATAATATTCCTAACTTTTTACAGTACTTTTTTCATTTTATAATTTTCAGTTTTATCGTTTTTGTCACTATTTCGTTAAATTATCATCGTTTAGGCCCATATCTGATAACTTATAGGATAGAATAATTTCTTTTTTTCCCTTAACATTCATTCCTCTAGAATACCATTACTAATTCTCAAGGTCCAGTTTATCAAATACGTTTGTCAAATTCGAAGCTCTTTCTAAGTCGATTGCCTGCCAGATATTTCGCGCGGTTACTTAAATGTTCACAAATACTTAAATGAATCACAAATATATTTGTATATTTTGTATACCTTTGATCATATTTTTACGTTCAATACACATTTCCAACGAAACAAAGTTTAAGTTACAATAAAAACTCGGCATCGTTCCCTAGAAACCAAATCCCTAGTACACAAGTTGAAAACCGGATGAAATATAATTTTAACCTCCCATCGTTCGAACCATCGCGCGATCGTTTAACGGGTCGGAGGATCTGTGTATTCGATGACGAAGAGTTTATCGCCGGTAAAATCGGCTAAACGGTTGACCCTTCTCGCTAAACTCGTATTGTATTTTTTTGCCGAGCTTTACAAAACCTTCGCGGCACGATAACTCGGGATTAATTTGCATGGTAACGAGCACGAAAACTACCTTGCTGCGGGGACGCAAGAAGTAGCCTAGACCCCCCTATTGTGAAATTATTAACCCCTTCGTGTAAGTTGCTCGCTAATCTCCCGCCCGACTATTCGAAACTCTCGGTCAAAGTACATATTTACCGCTATTCGCTAACCGACTACCATTCCTCCTCTCCCCTCCTCCTATCCCCTCCCTTGCTACTTTGCACAATCGAGAAAAGAACATCAACGCTCCCCTCCCCTTTCTAATACACACTCCTCGCGCCTCCCGTTCATTCGACTCGAACCGATACCGCGTCGACTATTCGAAGTTTCGCCTCCCTCCCCTCGCCCCCCCTCCTCTCCGAAAATGATGCGTATTAACGTAACGCGGAAATTTTCTGGATTGGCGAGATTCCAATCGAATTATCCGTTATCCGTATGGATATGGGGAATAGAAAATCTCTCTCTCTCTCTCTCTCTCTCTCTCTCTCTCTCTCTCTCTCTCTCTTTCATATTATCTTCCTATTAAAATAAAAAAGGAACAAAGAGAAAAAATTGCAAAACGGATATCATCACTCACTCTTCGATCCTACATCAACTCTCGATAAATCGATTCGTTGAAAAAATAAATATAAAAATATCGATAATATTTTCTTCATCGAATTTGTATGGAATGGAGTCTCCCCTTGTCTCCCCCCCCCTCTCTCTCCCACTCTCTCTCCGTTTATCAGGAGGACTGGTTCGTGGACTCGTGACCGATGAAAAGGAGGAGGGGAGGGGGGGGGGGGGGAGCGCGGTATTAGGAAATTCCAAGGCTGGAGATCCCGTTATTCGAGGAACTGGGGGATCGGAACACGATACACGACAATTTGTGTGGAATAGCGGAACAGGAGGAGGCGAGCCGCGCATTATCTCCTCGGGGAAACGAGGTTATACGGTCGTTCGATACGCGAACTCACGGAACACGGAACACTTTGGATTCCAATTGCTTCTGTCTGTAACGCGTTTATCACCGGAGCGGGAGAGAGGGAGGGAGGGAGGGAGGGAGGGAGGGAGGGAGGGAGACAGAGAGCGCATATATCGAATTTCATTTCGGCCGAAATTCTCTATTTTCGGCGCGCGAAGGACTATAGCCCCCTCCCCTCCCGCCTTTTTCCGGCCGCAAACTTTAAAAGTTTTATTATACGGCGGCCTCGGATAAAAATCGTCCATCCATGCGTCGGGATTCGAATCCCTCGATTCACCGTATATCGCTATATAACGATACGATTTCTGGGGAGGGATATTTTATTTTCGTATCTCTGTGTATCTCTGTAACAGAGGTTATCGATATTGTTCGAAATTGGAAATTCTCTCGTAATAGGTAAACAAAAAAAGGGTATCGATGAGGGGAATTGTAAACAATGTACAGATTGAAATATATATATTTTTTATTGCTCGAATTTCTCAATAAAATCGATTTAAAATATCCATTCCTATTTGTTACGTGATTTTACGAATTTTTTTTTTTTTTTTTTTTGCAGAAAAATCTTGCTCGCTCCTCTTTAATATTCTTTTCTTTCGTGCCATTTCGCGAAATGGTAAAATGGTACAAATGGTAAAATGGTACAAATGGTAAAATAATTTTCGATATCAGAAGCGTCGTATTAATTGCGCAACAACAATGATTGAACGATAACTTTCTCTACAATTGAGGGGATACAAAAGGATTGTTGCCCTTTTCTTGCCGCGACAACATCAGGGAGAGGATTAAAGGATCAAAATGCACGTATCTTGGCTTTTTGGGCAGCTGCGATTTCTCATCCGCGAATTTTTTTTGTCGGTTGAAATGAGTTGGAAACCGATTCCGCTGACTGAATTCCGCGAACGATCGACAAAAAGAAAAAAAAGAAAAAGGAAAAAGGACGATGAAGATTTCTCCTTACTCTTTCCTGCCGGATGGAACAATGGAAAAGAAATATCGGTATCAAATGTTGGCACGTTCGTGGTAAAAAGATAATGGCACGTCCATTTGCTCCAACTATGTAACACGGGTAAAAAAGATTACGAAAGTAGAAATATTCTCGGTTGAAAAATATAAATTAATTTAAAATACACGTGTATGATATCTCTACATCATTTAAACTTTGCTAAACTTTGTTATTATCAGGAGAAAGAAAGCTGTCAAATTTGATCAGGATCTTATCGTCACTTATGATCATTGATTGTATTTTCTTTATTATAACTTCGACGCGTGGATCGTAGTTTTAAAAGAGGATTACATTAAAATTATAATAACTTGACCGAAAAATCGAATTGTTATATCTTTCGTCGAAGATCGTGTCTCTCTTATCCCTGAAATTTTCTCCCATCGTCACAGTGGAATATAATAAGAGCTGGAAAAAATTATTTTTTTTTTTCGATTTTGAGCTTATACGAGGAGATTTAATTTTTTGGAAATAATAGTGTTTTTTATTGTAATTTATTATTTCGTTAAAAATCATATATGTGATTCGAAAATAATAAATAAATAAATAAATATCTCGCGTGAAATATATTAGGCAGGGAATTAACTTAAAAAGCAAAGAATTTGAAGAAAGCATTTGAATTTGACAAACGTAGGATAAAATGGAGCTTGAGAATTGGAAATGATATTCTAAAGGAAAAAATGCTTATTAAAAAAAAAAATTATGCTATCCTTATAAATTATCCGATAGATATAGGTTAGAACGGTGATAATTTAACGAAATAATGATAAAAACGATAAATACTGAAAATTATAAAATGTAAGAAAGTTAAAAATATTATTTTATATATATATGTAATTTTGCAAAATTTTGCGAATATAGCGATAAATAAAAGTAGAAAGCTTCTTTTCTCTTTTCATATATCTAACTCTATATGGAACAAATGATCGACAAATTATTGCATTCATGAATTTCTAATACGAAGTAATTACTTAACTTCAAGTTTAATTTGCAAAAAAAAACTTATATAATTCATCATAATTTAAATTAAAATAAATGTTTCTAGACGTTTATAATATAAAATTAAAATTTAAATGCTTCTCAATAAATGTAACGTTTAAAAAGAGGATTTAAAATTTTAATTATGTATCGTTAAATACAACGATTATTTTTTTACACATTTGAAAAATGAATTTTGAATATACAATCAATACAAGTTACTCGAACCACTGGAACCAATTTCTTCGTTCGATCAGGCATATCTTACCGTACATTAAGTGAAAAAAAAAAAAAAAAAATTGAAAAAGGAACTTCTCCTCTTTGGGATGGAAAAAAAAGACTTTCTCGATTAAAGGAACAATGGAGACAATATCGCGGATAAGGTTTCCCGCGGGAGAACGGAAAAACTCGGTTTCTCTTCTCCAAGTTGCTGCTGCCTTCCTCCGCGATAGACCGGTTCCGGTTTCCGCGAGATATAATGCGAGACGCGTAGCAGCCGGAAAATGAGCGGGGCTGTCTCGTTCCCTGATTGGAAAACTACGAATTGCCACCGACGATGGATCCTCTATCAACCTGCTCCCAAGAAATCGAAGCGTTATTCGTCGAATATAATCGTCGAATACGTCTTCGATTCCCCCTCCTTCGATTTCCTCCTCCTCCTCCTCGATATCGAGATCGTTAACAGCCACGCGATTGAAATCTATCCGAAACGAAGATTTTACATTGCCTCGTCTCTCGATATTTTAATCGTTCAGAAGAGAAAAATCGGCGCGTTGAAACGAGGAGAGAACCTGTTGAAATCGCTTCGTTCTTGAAAAATTCGAATCGTCGAAAGGAACGTCGAAAAGGAAAATGATTCTCGTCCCATTATCCTTCCGTAAACCGAAGATGATAATAAGCAAGGTAAGACGTATACTGTCCCATCTTTCGATCGAGACGAAAAAAGAAAAATCGAATTTGAATTTAAATCCATCGTTTTCGAATCCTCTCGTACGTTGAACGAGATTTATTTTTTATCCGAATCCGAAAAGTTGGACGAGCGAAAGATATTTCCCGATTTTCGCTATAATAATCCCATCCTCGACGAATGAAACTACCACCACCACCACCCGCCATTAAACTTCCGCCTACTAACGCTTTAGCTCGGGCTCAAACTCATTATTGCAGTTGGGCAACAAACAGTTGGGGAACAAGCGTATAGAGCAGTGTCTCGACTTCGAAACGAGCTTCGTTTCTAACGTACCATTTTTACGTTAGAACGGCAGATCCAATCAGCTTTTAACCCTCGACGCGTTATTCCCTACTCTTCCTCCTCCTCCTCCTCCTTCTCCCCGCATTCTCGCGGCAAACCCTCGGGGCAACAGGAAGCGTACACGATGTCGAAAACCGACATCCGGCTCGTGAGCGAACGGCGAACGAACCATTGGCGGCGCAATTAAAGTTAAACCGCTATAACGAGACATCGATAGGCCGGAGCGTTGAATTCCAAGTTCCCGAGGACGATTAGAAAACGAGAAAGAGGGGCGAGGAGTGGGGGAGAGAGGAAAGGAAGGGAGAGATAGGTGGGAAAGGCCGGCTCCCCGAGTTCGTAAGTTTTAATTGGCAGAGAGCGCCACCACGACCTCCTACCACCACCGCAATTTCACCTCGCCTCGTGTCTCCCCCCACTCCACTCCACTCTGCTTCTTTTCTCCTACAGTCCGTCGCCACGATGATAATTATAGTTACTCTTTGTTTTATAAATTAACTCTGCCTCTCCCCATCCTCTTTCCACCCAGGCGCTCCGTTACCCAACCGTTCGCCGCGGATCCGCCGATGAAGCGACGGCGGATGGTGAGCCGAAGATACTTCGCATTCGCTTCAATTAACCGGTAATGGATTAACTGCTTATCTTTCCTTCAGTTTGCGCGCCGTGCTTCTCACCTTCGTCGAGCCACTCTTTAGCCTCTTCCATTCCTTCTCCGTTCGCAACCGTAATCGGGATTAAAGTAATCTCTTTCTCTCTCTCTCTCGCTTTTTCTTTCCACCTCGTTCTTTGTCTCGACAGATGGTGGGACAGATAGATAGATGGATGGATAGTTGGGTAGGTAAATGAAAATAGTTCGGTCGAAAACGACATAAGACGAATGGTGGGGGAACGTTAACAGGAGGGGGGAAAGAAGATTTGGATTTGAACGTGGATTCATTAGCAACAACGGTTGGGCGCAAAAAAGAGAGAGAGAAAAGGAAGAGAAAGAGGAAAAAGATGGAAAAGGAGGAGAAGGAGAGAGATGCAAGCGGAGGGGAAACAAGCGGATGGAAAGTTGTTCTGGAACGAAGTTTTTTTCGAGGCTGGCTTTTACGCTCGTTAATTAAGCCATTGGAAAGAAAGCGTGTATCCCCCACTATGCTGTTTTTTCGCCGAATATTTTTTTAATTATCCTCCTGTGACGGGGACCATGTCATTACGAGCCAACTATACCGTGGAACCGCTTTCAAAAAAACGGACGGGACGCGTTTCGTTTCCCTTTCGTTAAGACGTAATCATATTTGAAACAAGCGTAACGATTGAAAAAAAAAAAAAATAAACAAACAAATAAAAATGTTCTTTTGAATTCCTTTTATCTTTTCCCTTTATATTTTTGAATATATTTTTAAAAATCGCCTCAAATCGATTTTACCCATCGTGACGGTGCGACGAGCAACAAGTAATATTCTCGTCTCGCATTTTTTCGCGAGTACCGAAGCTTGCAACATACTCGAACGATCGAACCTGATTCTCATCACGCTTCATCGTGGTCCCCACGCGTGAAAAAAAATTCATTGCTGGCGCGTTCAATGCAAATTTGCGAACTTGAGAGACGCGTTTCGACCGTCCACTCGCCACGTATGAGCCACGATGCAAAACCATCGAATTAAAAGGAGGAAGGAGAATCCCTGTCCATGATAATACTTTCGTGCTTCCATCGGAGAGGGGAGGGAGGAAAAAATCCATCTTCTCTGTTACTTTCTTCGCGTTGGATTAATGTTCGTTTTGTTATCACGAGTACGGATGTTCGAGTTGATGATACTCGTTAAGTCGAATGTTTTCGTCCATCTCCTCGCGCTTAATGGTGTTACCGGAAAAACGATGGTACGGGGGAGAGCGATCTTACCGACCCTGCTCGAGAACCACTCGCAAAGCGTCCTCGAAACTGCCACGTTAAATTAATCATAAGCACGCGAGATAGTAAATAGGAGCGGATGGTGATTCGGTGAACTCAAAAATGTAGTCGCCCGCTTTAAAAAGGAATGTGTAACGAGGGAATGTGGAACGGGAAATATCACGAAGGAGAATAAACTTGTACTTGCTATTCCAGAAACGCTTCGCTCGTAAATAAAAAAAACAATCGATTCGACTTTATATTCGTTCAGTCAGGTATATAGTATATTCGATCGAAACATGAGCCATTACAGCTTCTCGAATATTTTATTTTTTAAAAGCAACAGGGAATGTACGAAACGAATATGACAATCGGTTGATGAAATATTTTCACGTCACAAAAGAATGGATTTATCGACTAATGCGGCTTGTTTCTCCTTTCGGAAAAGAACGTATGCCGTAACTTTTTTCGCCTGTAACGATGCTTTTGCCATTCGTACAAGATTTTCATTGTATCCATTTCTCGTCACAACTTGTAATTCTATTCGAAAATAAACTGTTGTCTCTGCGCAATAACTTTAGATTTTCTTTCGATTGGCGACGGTTTCTACTTTTCCAATTTCTTCGCTTTGACTCGAATGCGTGAAAACCGTCCAGATACGTCCAATTCTGCCTGCACTTTCGCTTTCCATTTATCCTCGTTTAACACGGATTTCGATCTATTTCGAGGCTCGTTTTCGAGATTCTCGTTCGCGGACTCGAATTTTTGAAACCACCACTGAACGGTCCTCATTGATGGAATTTTCTTCGAAAGCTAAAATCTAATATTTCGATGCGCTTCGACTGCATTCGTGGCTCAGCTTAAACTCGTACAGGAACAATATTTGAAATTCGTTCACTTCTGAAAAAATAATTAAACTAATAACGAAAAAGAGATTATTACGGAAAGGAAAAATAAGGTTAGGTTAAATAGAGTTTACGAGTTGCGGTTGATCGTCATTTATTCTAAAATTTGATGTGTTACACAACTTATAATGTAATCCTAATATTAAATTCTTTGTTGAATTGAGGTTTGAACTCCTCTTCTATCTTTATCTTTCAATATTTTTTAAAAAACTCGAAGAACCGATAATAATAAATTATCGAATAATAAATTATTCGATTTATCGATGGACTCTTCTCCTCAAAAGCTAATATTCTACACAATAATATTTTAAATTCGTTCACTTCTGAAAAAACAGTTAAACTAACTAATAACTAACTAATAACTGTGAAAAATAACTGAAAAAGAATTATAATTCTTATAATAAAATTATAATAATAAATATATATATATAATATATAATAAAAAATTAATTCTGAATATTTTATTACAGAAACTTATCTTATTACAAAAATGTAAGAGGACAACGTGAAATCATACTAAGCAATATATAACTATATATAACCTAATTTAATCTATATAACCTACATATAACAATATATAACCTAATTACAATCTAATTATTTGGGATAACGTTGCTATCGCGATAGGAAATATTCAGATCATAAGACACAGCGAAAAATTAAAAGAGATTAAGAGACTGAAGAAAATAGAGACCGTTCCTTTTTTAATTCGAGGGAAAGAAGATAGTTTCGAGAGAAACGGCTCTTTTCTCGCGTAAAATTCATTTTCTTCTTATCTATGTCCCTTTTCCTTCGCAGGAACCCATCGATGACACCTTCCCCCCCCTCCCCCTCCGCGTTCCTTCTCTCGTATCACTCGATAGAATTCTCCAAGGTTCGCCCGGGAGGACAACCTTTGACAACCTGGCCAACTAACGAAATAGACTCCACCTTCCTTTCCATTTATTACTTATTTTATCCAGAATCCAGAGTGGAAGAATACTTTCCAACCTCGGCTCCAGCCCCACGACTCAAACGAAATCATCCCCGACAGATGATCAAAGTTGAAGGGGAACGAGAATGAAACGAGAAAGAAAGGTTTCGTAATCCTTTCTTTCTTAAGAATAAATTGCCGCTTACTTAGCTTTCACCTCGAACGAAGTCGTACAAAGCTTCCTCCCTCCTTCCACGTGGATCGATTCCTTCTTCTTCGAATCGAAATTCGATACAATATTCGATATATATATATTATTTTCTCGATGAATCGATCTCTCGAATTCAAACGATGTAAAATTCTAACCGGCATCGGCATACGCTTTCCCCTCGTCCCTAAGACAAATCGTCTCGCGATTCGCGAAAATAAAATAAAGAGGAACGAAAACGAAAGGCAAGGTTACACGAAGTTACATATTATCGTTCAAGGGAGGGGGAATTAATGGGTAAACACGATTGGTCAGGTCCTCCGTTAGCGTCGTGATCGGACTACGTAGCATCGCATTTCTCGAGACCGAGCGGCGATAAATGAGCTATAAAGCCTATTTTACGACAGGCCGGGGAGTAATTCTTCGGCCCCAATATTTAATATGAGGAACGGACGAGAAAATCGGCCGTTTTGNCGAAGTTACATATTATCGTTCAAGGGAGGGGGAATTAATGGGTAAACACGATTGGTCAGGTCCTCCGTTAGCGTCGTGATCGGACTACGTAGCATCGCATTTCTCGAGACCGAGCGGCGATAAATGAGCTATAAAGCCTATTTTACGACAGGCCGGGGAGTAATTCTTCGGCCCCGATATTTAATATGAGGAACGGACGAGAAAATCGACCGTTTCGAAAAACAAAAGCGTGGCAAAAGTGAAAAAAGGAACGCGAGGGATTATTATCGACAGAGGGAAGCGATAATATCTGGTAAAAAAATTGATTTCGACGGGATAGAGAAATATCCCCACCGAAGACGATCGAATGAAAGAAGAGAGTTCTATTTCGCGAATCGATTCCCGAGGATGAAAACCTTTCCTCGATCTTCGATTCTCGTCGCGCGGATTCGTGATGAATAATAGCGGGGAGGGGGGAAATTGGAAAGAAAGAAGGATACGAATTGAACGTATCGAAAAAGAGGGACGAATCATCGTTGTACATTTCGTGCACATTTTATATGGATTTTTGCTAGGGAGAATTTGCCATCTCGCGGCGAAGATTAAAATTAAAACCAGAGAGTGGTATCAACAGAGAGTGGTTACGGAACGGAATTATGGAACCGTAAAGCTTCTTAGTTTATTAACGATTATGACACATCTTGCGTCTGTCGCAGAATGAAAGCTGCTTATCTTTACCACCATCACCTGTTATACGGAACCTCTCGTATTTTCGTGCCCGGGGGAAACTATATCTCTTTTCCATAATCCAATATAAGTCGATTCCATCGTAATTTCGTCGTAATTTCGATTACGCCGAATAAAATAAAATTGCTGCTTTGGTAAAGAGGAAGCAAAACATCGTTCGGAAGGATATTTCTTACGAAGAACGTAATTTCGCGGAAAAGATTGGAGAAAAGAAAAGGGAAAAAAGGCTTCGATTTCTTCTTCTATCCAGTCGTTGTCACTCAGTTTCTCGAAGCTCTATGAATTTTACGCCATTTGATGATTGTTGAATCGGTATCGTGATAATCGAATGAGATACTAGAAACTAGAAGAATATCGTAAGAAAAATATTTGCAAGAGTTACCGTAGAAAGAAAGGAATTGTTATTTCCGATTATAATGAAATATTAAAAAGGATTTTGTATTATCGAAATCTTGATTATATGGAATCATCGAATACTCACATTTAGGTGCGTCGCACCTAATAAATCTTAATCGGATTTCACTAACGCCGCATTAATCACATCGCTGCAATAATAAGATTATCGTATTAATAACGTTATGCGCAAGTATCACCGCATACGATGGCATTAACACCGCCGCATTAATATCATTAAAGCGATAGGAAGCGATTCAAATCGATCCACGATGCGTCTAACTATATCGCAAACTTGGATCGCAAATTGCCGCATCGACGTTCAAATCCATTTTCAAATTACGCAACCCTATTTAAATAAGTATTAAGGTTGTATCCCGTTGAAGTTGCCAATTTTGGAATAAAAGGCAATCAACTGCGACTCGTAAACTACTCTACTTAACCTAACCTACTTTTTCTTTCTATAACTTCTTTTTCGCTATTAGTTTAACTGTTTTTTCCAAAAGAGAACGAATTTCGAATATTGTTCCTGCACGAGTTTAAGCTGGGCCGCATTTCAAGGTGCATCGAAATATTAGGTTAGCTTTTAAGAAGATTTCATTCGATTCATTTCGAAAAAGAGTTTAAATCTCAAAAAATAATTAATAATAACTTCTTTTTCGCGTTAGTTTAATTATTTTTTTAAAAATAAACGAATTTAGAATATTGTTCCTGTACGAATACATCCGAAATATTATGTTAGTTTTTGAAAGAAGATTCCATCGAATAAGTCATTATTATCGATGTTTCGAGTTTTTCGTTTTCATTATTGAAAGATATTAAAAGATAGAAGAAAACTTCAAATCTTAATTCAACAAAAAGTTATATTAGATTGTGTAACACATCACTTGCAAATTTTACAATGACAATCAACCGCGACTCTACTTAACCTAACCTTACTTTTCCTTTCCGTAATAACTTCTTTTTCGTTATTAGTTTAACTGTTTCTTCACAAGTAAACGAATTTGGAATATTGTTCCTGTACGAGTTTAAACTGGACTACGAGTGCAACCGAAGCGCATCGAAATATTAGGTTAGTTTTCGAAGAAGATTCCATCGACGAGAGGATCGTTCGGTAGTGGTTTCAAAAATTCGAGTATGAAAACGAGATAGACCGAAATCCGTGTTAAACGAGGTTAAACAGAAAGCGAAAGTAGAGTTAGACGTATCTGAAATGACGGTTTTCGCGCATTCAAGTCAAAACGAAGAAAAATGGATATCGACGTCAATCGAAGGAGGACAGAAAGTTGCAACGTCTCGAAACGTGATCATCGAGGAAAGTTCGAAACAACACAAGTCTATTTTAGAATTAGAAGTTGTGACGAGAAATGGATACATACCAATGAAAATGCTGAACGAACGGCGAAAGCGTCGTTACGAGCGAAAAAAGTTACGGCGACTAATAATTTGTTCTTTTCCGAAACGAGGAGATACCGTGACAGCGCCATCTATTCTTCTCCATGCATACTCACTTCACAGATATTTCATCAACCGATCATCGTTCGTTTCGGTTGCTTTTGAAAAATAAAATATTCGAGAAGCTATAATCTCAGCATTCGAAGAATTTCACGATACGATCTAATCACGATCAGCAATTCCTATGATATCCAATTCCTGTTTTTCCTTGCTCCATTCATTCGTCTTTCTTTTAACGTAATATCAGAAGAATATTTAAAGAGCGAAGCGAAAGCGATTTCGTTGTTTCTTCAGACCAAATCGTTCTATTGAGTTCACCCCGGAAAATACCGAGATCCGGCCTATGAGATCGGATCCAAATTTCAGAATAATCAGTTTCATTGAGAACGCGTAAGAGATGGTTGTACAAAGGGGAACAACGGTAATGCGCATCGTGTGTCAGGATCAGACTGTCCATAACGCGCGCAGGATATCCGCCCGTATCAGAGCTGTGTATCTGAATGAAGTATAGACCGGGATCAAGGGATCGAAATACCAAATTCGAAATGCCCTTCTTTCGTTTAACATTTGTCTATTCTCAAAGAAACCTTCCCCCTTTTTTTCTTTTTAAACACTTCAACCCGAATTTCTATGCCGAAAATGTATTATTTGGTGTAAACATTTGGAACATTTTATCTTATCTTGGCGGAGCGTTGTATGGATAGAGAAGGAGGAGGGGAGAGAGACGTTTGATCCGGTAACGGACTCGCAGTTTTTTCTCAAAGTTCGAGTCGAAATATATATATATATATATATATATATATACATCGCTTGGTAAATTTAACGTACGTAACCATGACGACAATCGTGAATCGTATAACGATTCGAGTCGACGTGTAATTCTATTTGCATTGTTCTCCTTTGACAGGAGAAGAAAATAGATTTCTTAGAGTAATCGAAATATTTTTTTTTTTTTCATTTTAATTCGATCAAACCGATAATTTACAAAGTTGAATTAAAATGTTAACACTTCGTTCGATAGTTTTACAACGAAACATATTCACTATATACTTACTATACTATATACTCATATATATATATGGTATACAGTATTGGAAGAATGTACGAACATCGATTAACTCGAGATTCTGTTGAAAGTGATTTCTTGGAGGGAAATTTTCCTTCGCAAGAAATTAAATAATTAAACATAGAGGCGAGTAGGTAGAAAAATATTATAATTTTGAAATCGGGCGACGGAAGAAATAGGGAAATTTTCGAATACTTTCCTTTTAAAAGTTTTTTGAAATTGTTAAGCGATCGTTTGGACGAACGGAATGAAATTAAAGCGAGCGATACGAAGCGATTAACTTTCCACGTTGGATCCCGTTTAATTTTATTTAACTAACTTTTTAACGTTATTCCGATTTAACACGGGCCGATTAATTGGCAACGATTTCGATGGGACTCGTAACTATTTATGGGGGATTAAATGGGATACTTTAAACAATGCTCCCCCTATAGCTACGATTTAGTGTATAATCACCGAACAAATTATTATGTCGGTTTATTAGGTAATAATGGTTAAGTAAACGCGCCAATGTAACGCGTTTATATATCGTTTGGTAAATTTAACGCGTGTACGTAACCGTGACGATAATCGTGAATCGTGTAAACGATTCGAGTCGACGTGTAATTCTATTTGCATTGTTCTCCTTTGACAGGAGAAGAAAATAGATTTTTTAGAGTAATCGAGATATTTTTTTTTTTTTCATTTTAATTCGATCAAATCGATAATTTACAAAGTTGAATTAAAATGTTAACACTTCGTTCGATAGTTTTACAACGAAACATATACTGTTTTCCAATTACAGTTTACTAATCGGAGAAAATTCGTCTCTCGCGTTTTTTTTTCGATTTATTTAACGACCATCTTGCGTCATCGTAACGTAAGATAACACGACACGATTACGATTAATTAAAAAATTTTGTGTTCAAAAAATCAAATACAGAAGACGTTCCTCCATAACGCGGAAATATTCCATGGATTGATAACGAAAGCCAGAAAATTGTTGAAGTAATTAAAACGGTATTCTGCCTGCACGAGATGGAAATACGCGATGCAATTAGCGTGACAACCGCTTTTCATCCCTCGGACACCACGTTAAAAAGACACTATATCTCTCTCTCGTGGAATTATCCTCGACTCGAGGGGGCGGACAAAAAAAAAAAAAAGAAAAGAGAACGGTGTATGAAACGGCTTGAAACGGCGAAAGAAATTCACAGAGATTGTAATTTCAAATATCGAATAGATTTCCTCTCTTTTTATCTTTCTTTCTTTCCTTTTTTTTTTCTTTTTAATCGTCACAAATAAAATACTCAACACGAGGCAAGGATAAAACGAATGACACGTTTCTAGGGCATTATTGCATCATTATCGTTATTTACAAGCTTCCCAGAACGCGAAAGATGTGACTCTCTATTAAACCCACGTGCAACATAACCCGACTCGATACTCTATCGGTAAAACGGGCGAGCACTAACCGCTCGATAAGTATCTGAATTCACACGGAACGACGAGGGGCAGTGCGTTAGAGAGAGACAGAGAGTGGTGGATGCTCGGTTATAAGAAGCAGGCTTAGATAAATACAAAGCGGAATGGAACGCCGCTATTAATTCCGACGACCCTAAGATAGACTCCCCCAGCTCCCAAAGCCCCCCTTTAGCCCCATCTAGGGGCTAGAATAATTGTTAGTAGTAACGATATATCTCGGCTCTAGGTATGTGAGAATAACAGCGTCTACCGCGCGCTACGGGATGCTTAATTAAACGTTCGTGTTAATTGCTGGGACTTGGCGTCAACCTCTCGACTCGGCTCGCGCTATTCCAACCGACGCCTTACTAACTTCCGGTTACCATCGTCTCCCCGAATGAAACGTCGTCCATTTTTCTGTTCTTCGATCAGATTTTTTCTTTTATATCGAAAGAGTTTTGACATTGCGAAAATTATATTTAATTAGCAGGGAAAAAAGTCGATAGAAACGCAGAGATAACTTAAGATAAGTCTTTCGTTGAATCGGTACGATACAACGAGATGAAGATTTTTCGAAATAGGCGAAACAAGAAAATATATACGGCATATTTTATCGTGTAACTCGAATAAGAGAGAATTTAAGAGAATATAACTGTATAAGAATGTTCTAGAATCCAGTTTTTCTGAATCCAGTGAAATATATAAGCGTGGAAAAACTTTTGCGAAGGTTAGAGGAGCTTCCAACAAGTTGACACCGCGAAACTTGTTTTCTTGAAACAAATGAAAAATCGATATGAGTTACGTAAATTATAATTAACCAGTGGTGCTCAACCGTCGCGTTGAACGTTAAATACTTTTATTTTTTTTTTTTTCAATTTCTAGATTATTCAATGGATCTGGATAGGATATTCTGATTGTTTAAAGCATTAAAAGGAAATTGTATGAATAATCGTTTCGATTAAAGTTCTAACTAGAATTCGTTTAAGCGCAGCCAATTTCTCTGGCACAGAGACGCATATTGGTTTAGCTTCTGCGCAGCATAACCGTTTTCTCTATCGGCTGATTCCAATCAAAATTGCAAAGGCGTTAGATGCCTTCGCAACGGAAATAGTATCTTGCGAAGTCTTTGAGGTTAAAATTGTTGTTGCTTCGATTGGAAATAATTTATTGGAAATTCCCGAATTTCGTGGCTTGTCTTTCCAAATATCCACACTCCTTTGTATCCGAGACTGTTTGCGTCCATCCAGAATTAAGATCATTTTCGTTCTTCGATTCGACCACGAATCACCAAAGTTTCGCTTGTTAATTATCCTTCGATCGATTACAAAAGAACTGGGGGAGTATCTAGCAGAGTAAGAAGTTTTCGAAGAAACTTTTTCCAATAGTTAAGAAACGTTTAAATTTCAATGTTATAACGGATATTAACATCTCGAAACATCTATTTTGATTTAAATCGTTGTAAATTATCCAGAAATTCTTTTTTTTTTGTAAATCAAGCTTAAATAATTACTTCATAGAAATTCATTAGAAATTCACAAATGCAATAATTTGTCGATGATTTTTTACACGTTCGATGTCGTTCCATTCGCGAGAGAAGAATATGAAGAAGAAATGAAAATATGAAAAATAGAAACTTTTTACTTTTTTTTTACCGCCATATTTGATTCGTAAAACTTTGCAAAACTATATTAAAATTAATTTCAATGTTTACAGTTGCTTATGACATATATTATAGGATATATTCTTAATCTAACCATTGATATTTATGGATTATTAATTTATTAATTTATTATTTATTATGGAAATTAATTTTAGACTATCTTATGTTGTATAATATATATGCATTTCCATCGTTGTTTATTTATTATATTTTGGAAAAATAAGCAATAATAGTATTCTTAATTTTAGTTGGCAATTTTTTTATTTCTTTCAATCAATTGAAAGATCAGTATGTCTTTTTACAGTGCTTTTTTGATTTTCAGTTTTAACATTTTTATTGTTATTTCGTTAAATTATTACTGTTTATATATATCTGGCTCATATCTATTATTTACTTCTTTTTTTCCTTAACATCCGTTTCCTTAGAATACATTTCCAATTCTCGAGATCCGATTTATCGTACGTTTTTCGAAGCCTTTTCTAATTTAATTTCCTGTCTAAGATATTTTACTTAAGAATTTGATATTTCGTTAAAAATCACATATATTTGTATATTTGTGATTTTTAATAAAATAACAAATTACAATAAAAAGCAGTGTTTTCTAAAAATTAAATCTCCGTATAAACTCAATTATTTGAATCACTATGGAATGTCTCAAGGATTAAACACTATTCTTCTTTCAGCCTTCCTTGAAATTTTTCTCCTTTCGGCCTTCACCGAAATTTTTCGAAAAAAATTTTTTTTTAAAACGATTCGTACGAAATATATATATATAGGAAATATTCCAAAGACACGATTTTTCTTTTAGTCTTCTTTGAAATTTTTCGAAAAAAATTTTTTTCGTAGGAAACTTTCCAAGAATTAAATATGATTCTTCTTTCAGTTTTTTTTGAAATTTTTCGATAAGAATTTTTTTCTAGAACGAAATTCGTGAGAAATATATATATATATAGAAAACATCCCAAAAATTGAACACGATTTTTCTTTCGGTTTTCATCAAAATTGAAATTTTTCGAAAAGAACTTTTTTTAGAATTTTTTTAGATTCACGTGAAATACATATATATATAATATAGAAAATATCCCAAGGATTGGACACGATTCTTCTTTTAATCTTCTTTGAAATTTTTCGAAAAGAATTTTTTTATAGAATGATTCATAGGAAACATTAGATTAAACACGATTCTTCTTTCGACCTTCATCGAAATTGAAATTATTTTTAGAAAAAGAATTTTTTCCTAGAACGAAATTCGTACAAAATATATATATATATATATAAAAAAGGCTTTCGTTGAAATTTTTCGAAAAGAATTTTTTTATAGAACGATTCGTAGAAAACATCCCAAAAATTAAACACGATTCTTCTTTCGACTGTCATCGAAATTGAAATTATTTTTAGAAAAAGAATTTTTTCCTAGAACGAAATTCGTACAAAATATATATATAGGAAAATTATTCGCAACACGGGTAATGAAATTTTGACGATGGTTGAAACCCGGGACGATCGAAGAACACCGGCAAAATTCCAACTCGTATCCCGCGCGATTAACAACGCGCCTCGCCCGTATTATAAATCGTACGTATATCCATCCGCGTGTACGGGGCGTGTAGCTGTACACGCGGGAGCACACCCGTATAACCCGTGGCCGTAGCCAAAGTCCGTGACCAAACAGTTGGAGCGTTGGCCGGAACGATAATAAATTAAGCTCAGCCAGAAACTGGGAATTGAATCAAACGCGGTAATCTCTAACGCAATTGATTCCCGAGCCATTCGAACATCCCTCGAATCACCTCCAAGGTGGCTTCCAAACAATTTTCGCCGCTGGATAGTCGACCGATATGAGGAGAGATGGGCAGAAGGAAACGGAAATATGCATTCGGTTGTTCGTTAACCACTGAGCTTCGTTTCACTTAACCCTCAGGTACTGCAAGCCTGTTTCGCTCGGTCGAAAAGTCCAGATGATTCGGATCTTTGAACAATCGGTAAAATTTCTTACAGTTAATTTATAATGATTTCACACACGAGTTAATTTATTAAATATTATTAATTATTAATTTATTAAATATTTTAATATTTTATGTATGTTTATCTTATTTGAAGAAACAACATTTATTTAATATTAAAGTTTATATATAAAGTTGTTTTAAGTGATATTTTGTGAAGCAATTACCAAGATGCATCCTCGGTTTGTCAAGGCAAGTTTTTCCTCTGACTTTTTTATTTTGCATAATTATTTGTTTCGCGCACTATTTTATTAATAAGTTTTTCAGTAAAAGATAAAAGTTTAAAAAAAATCTATGGTTCATCTATATTCGAAGATACTTGCAGTCCTGCAGATTTTTCGCGTTCAAATATTCGAAGAACATAACCTTTCTTTCTTCTTCAACTTAAGTTAAAATTGCGCTGTTCAGATTTTTTTAATTAATTTTGACGAGTCGTATTATATTTTCCCTCGAAAAGGTTATCCTGGAAAAATTTTGGTAATGTTATTAACATATAATAATATAACATGTTATAACATATAACATTTCTTACCTTTTTCAACTTTAAGTGAAAACTACGTATTTCGATTTTTCGTAATTAATTTCGATGTGTCGTTGTATCGCCATGTTCCTCGAAAAGGTTATCCTTTCAACTTAAAACTGCGTTATTCGATTTTTCGTAATTAATTTCGACGTGTCGTTGTCCCTCGAAAAGATTAACCTACAAAAGTTTTGGCAACGATAGTTTCAATATTTCTTACCTTTTTCAATTTAAAACTGCGTTGTTCAAATTTTTGTAATTAATTTTGACGTGTCATTGTATTGCCATGTCCCTCGAAAAGGTTATGGTTTCGATATTAATATATAACATTTCTCATCTCTTCAATTTAAGTTAAAACTACGTTATTCAAATTTTCCTAATTAATTTCGACAAATCATATTATATTTTCTGTCAAAAAGATTATCCTAGAAAAATTTTAGAAACATTTCTTACCTTTTTCAACTTCAAACTTAAAACTGCGTCGTTCTTATTACGATCTTAATTACGTTCTTAATTACGATCTTTCGTAATTAATTTCGACATGTCGTTGTCCCTCGACAAGGTTATTCTGGAAAATTTTTGGAAAGTTTCGATACTATTATACAACATTTCTTATCTCTTCAACTTAAGTTAAAACTGCGCTGTTCAAATTTTCGTAATTAATTTCGACGAGTCGTATTATACTGTCCCTCGAAAAGGTTAACCTAGAAAAGTTTTGGCAACGATAGTTTCAATACTATTATACAACATTTCTTACCTTTTTCAACTTAAAACTGCACTGTTCAAATTTTTGTAATTAATTTCGACATCGTAATGTCATATCGCATTATCCCTCGAAAAGCTTATCCTAGGAAAGTTTTGGAAACGGAAATACGATAATTGGCAGATATTCGATCAACGATCCATTGCTCATTAAACGTGGAATCTTGTTCACATTGGTGGATCAACGTTTAAATATCGGAACGCACGCCAAATCCGAGAAACGAGCGCAATAGCTAGGATCTGGTAGATTTACTAAGCAATGGCCTGGATAATCCGTGTCGTGTTTGTAACCAACCAACTGTCGCGTCCCCTCTTTTGCACGGTAAGTGAGCCTCGTTTATAATCGTACATCGCCGTTCACATCGTTTTCGCGCTAGAATGTTCCAGACGCGCAGAACGAGCGAATACGTACGATATGAATAAACACTTTGTTTCTCGAGGACAAGTTTTCGAGAACCGCTTCGTTCGTTTCTTTTTCAAGTGAATTGAACGTGAATTCGAACGAGGAAACGAAGAAAATCGATATCAATCGCGCAATTTTCGTTTCAATTAATCGATTGAATATAAATATGGTGATAAATTGTTCTTCCTTCCTTCCTCTTCTATTAATTGGCGGGCTGAAACGTGCCGCTCCCTATAAATATAACAATGTGTTTACATCGATAACAGTAAACAAACGGGCGCAATCTTCGCCGAAAGCGGAGCGACAACACGGTTTCGATCGGGGCCATCCATTTATTCGCGAGTTAATCCTCCGCCAATTTGACGTAGTCAAAAATCGAACGGGACAGATTGGTCGCTTCGTAATATTTCACGAATTAAACTGCTTTCTAACTAAAAACCGGCCGATCGTGAGGAAAGATTGCTTAATTTGTCGATCATACAAATTTGATAATAAAATTTTACCAATCGATTAAACGTTGTAATAATTGTAATGATTAAGAAAACAGTTTCGTAGAATATAATTTGGAGGCCAATCCGAATGTTGACCGTGCAATGATAATCGAATTTTAAACGAATTTTAAATTCTTAATTCTGAAAATTTTTTAAATTTAGTTGAAAATCCTGTAATTAATAATCGAGGAATAAGTTTAATAAAAATAAAATAAGGAAGAACGGAGAGAGGATTCCGATAGGACGGAATCGTAGAAGACAGAAGTTGTTGGACAATTATTCGTTCGCGTGTTTGGTTCGATACTTTTCATCAAGGACACGAATTTAATTGAGAGTTTAATTGATCACGAGCGTAATATGAAGATTAAAATTGGCAAAGTGAAGAGGATGAAGAAACGCGAAGGAAGAGAATTCGTTGGAAGAACGGAACGGATAGATGAACGTGTCAATAGGATAAAATATCGACGAAATAGCGAAAGAAAGAAGTTTCTCAATTAAAAATCTAGTAGATTATTCTCGAATCTGTAAGAAAAAAGAGCGCGAAACAAACAAGAAGCGGATCCGAAGTTGGGAGGGAGGAGAGGACTGAGAAGAGAAGTTGGAAGCTGTACGAAGGATTTCGTTCCCCGAAGGGAAGCGAGACGGTTTAGGAGTTATAAATACATTCGGTTTTAATACCAACAGCCGAGGATTAATCCCTCGCTTTTCCCTCCCCCCATCTTTCCTCCATATCCGTTTTCTAATTGAAACGTTCTCCTATCCTGCCAACCTTACCCAACACTCGCCTCTCCTAATCTACGTTTCATCCTTCACTTCCCTCCTCCTTTAAACAACCATCCACACCGTTGAACGAACATCTTTTTAACGAAAAATAGAAATATCCTTCGATTCTTTTCGTCACCAGAAACACGCAAGAAACACAAGAGACAAGAAAACAAAAATCTGTTCACAGAAAGAAGGAAACGCGTTGAAATCCGCGATATATATGTACTATATACGCAGGAAATTTCTGTCGAATGACGGGTTACCACGGAGGAGGCGGGAATACACCGAGTGTAACACCGGAGGTAAGAGAGAAAGAGAGAGAGAGAAAGAGAATTTCTCGAGTGGTGGGGGTCCTAAGCTCAGCCACGTGTTTTGTTACTTACCGAAGATTACCGGCTTACAAGAAACCCAACGGCGGTGGGAGCAATCTACCACCACCATCCCGTCTCCAACATTCCCCCTCCCTGTTTCTCTCCTCGAGGCCGTTATCGCGGCCGCCGTCCCTCCCTCTCCTTTCCAGCGTAGCCTGCGAAACACCAGGCCGCCGAGCACAATGTACGCCGAGAGATAGAATAACGTCCCTAAGTGTACTTACTGCAAAGACCCGAAATTGGGGAACGATGTAAATCACTTACGAGATACACTTGCAGCGCCTCGCCTAGCCTCGTCTCGCCTCGAGGAAAAGCAACGCGCGCCACCATTTATCGTGGCTGCGATAATTCCTGTGGATTCGCGCGCACGAGTTTCCCGCAGCAGCGCCGCGTGCGCCAATTCCACGCTGAGAAAACAAAAATAAAATCCGCGGAGAGAAAGAGTGGGGGAATAGAACTGTTATGGAGGAGAAGAAAGGAGGAGAAGAGGAGATTTCTTAAATTTAATTGTATAAATGGTATAATAGTGAGAGATAAATTTCGAATGTGACTCTTAGCTATTATTTGGATTCGATACGATATTTATTTACGCTTGATTCCTAAGCTCATTACGTATAATGTGAAGCATAGAATAATATAACATAGAATAGGTAGGCCATTTTCTTATTTCAAATTGGATCGCGAGTCGGATCTGCGTCTTCGGTATTGGCTCGAGTTTGACAATCGTAGCAATGGGAATATTATTTTCAACGTTTTCGAGTTTCGTAAGTACTTTTCATTCGTAAAGAAATTATTAACGATAGAGAGAAGGAGAGCATAGATAAAGATGGAAAGATAATAGTCAGTGAATGTGAGAGCACGTTACGTTAACAGGAGTTGAAAGGGATTATAAGGTTTGTTCTCAACGAAATAAGAAAAGTGAGAGATATTTTAATTAACGATATTTGTCTTGATAAATCAAGGATGCATCTTTGCTTTATAAAATATCGCGCGAAACAACGATATATAAATTCAATATTCAACAAATTTCCTTTCTTTATATGTAAATTATGCGTAAAATCATTTTTAATTAGTCGTAAGAAATTCATCAAGTTCATTTCGAGCTTTCTCCATTCTCCAGAAAAGAAAAGAGAGGATTCCGTTTTTTAAATTGATTTTAATTGTCCTCGTTACACTGTCCGTATAACAGTGAGAGATAAATTTCAAAGTGTGTCGATCCTAAGATCATCGAAGTTGTAGAGACTGAAGATAGCTGCTGGTGTATTAAAACGCGTTTGTATTAATTTAAATTTATAGTACGCTGTGCTTGATGTAATTTTCCTTGTTCGATATAATAACGAGGAGTACGTTTATTCCATCATTAAAGGATCGATCCTTTTTGCAAACAATAAGCGTGATCACCGAAAATATATTTTTAAAAATTTCCTCTCGATGAACTTGGCGATTAATTTAACGGCGTCGCATCCGTGCGCGTGTCAAGCTTGTTAAAATTTTAATCTCATTATCCTCCTTCGCGAGCTTAATGAGCGGTATTACCGTTCTCATCCCTTTGGATTTGTTAATGGAGAACACGGGAGAATGGGAAGCTCATCTTCGACTATCAACCTTTGCCGCGTCGTCGATATTAATCAAGATTTTATCCCTCTTTCCTATCTCTCGTTGAACGAACCTTGATTCGATGTAGGGAAAAAAAAAAAGAAAAAAATATATATATATATCCGTATGATTGGAAAGGAATAATCCAAGGAAATATTTTATAATAAAATATCATGTTTCTCCAGTATATCTAATACATCGGTTTTCGTTTCGAGTTTTGTCCTTGTACTTTGTATTCGTGTTTTCCTTCTTTATTATTTTTCTTTTTCTTTTCGTTGCGTGGACGAAAAGGTATTAAACCGACAGTTGGTGGTTTTATTATAGAGCGTAGGGAGGGGATAGAAACGACGGAAAGAAATACGTCGCGAGGCATTTAACATTGCGAGGAGAGAAGAATGGTCGTCGCAAGGATCTTCTCGACAAATTATCACCGGGTTTTCTCGCTTTTGGAGCTACTTCGCGGATAGAAAGATGTTTTGTTTCATGAGAAAAAAAAATAAAAAAATAAAAAAAATAAAAGACCGAAACTAAATTAGAGGCTACAGGTAATAAAGAGAATTAAACGAACGATAAGGATAATAAACGAAAGGATAATTTGTTATTGGTATTCATAAAGAACGATAACAAAATCATCGTGCGAATGAATGAAAAATACGAATTTCGATTACGACAGATGTGAATAAATTCTAGAATTTCATGTTGAATTTATTTCATACTTTGTTCTTTTTTTTTTTGGAGAAAGAAAGAGAGAGAGAGGGAGGAGGAGGGAATTTACATTAAAATATTTTAATATTAATACAGTTCGAGTAAAAATTTAACGGATAGCTCCAATAAAAATGAAAAGCGATTTACAACGCTTTGCTCTTTTACGACGAGAGATGATAAAAGTCACAATTATCTTATCTATTTATAAAAATCGTACATCAAGTTACAACAATGGTGTGAAAAATCTAATTTTTATTTTCGCCGCGCGCCAAGTAATTAACACCTGGAGGCGAATTTCTGGATTTTAAATTTAAATTTAAATTTATTAATTGAAAACAGAAGGCGGAAAATTCGGAATAAATTTTTCGGCCATTATTTCGGCTAGATATTTGTCCAAATTTCACGAATTAATAAATTCCTCGTGTCCGCGTATCTATAGTGTTCCACGCGTAACACTATAGAAAGTACTTTAATAAAGCGGGGGAAAAATGGTGGAGAGAAAATTCCGATCGGACAATATCGACCGCTGGAACTCGGGGAATTTTCATCGAAATTTAAATTACCATCGAAGGAAAACGTCGTTATCGCGGAAACAACAGGTAGAAGAGGATTCCACGGGTCTGACATTTGGGATCGAGTTGGTAATTCGCGGTGGACTCCCCGAACTGTGTCCCCCTAAACTTGTTTAGCAGTCACCTATACTTATAGTTGGATCCACGGCTCCATGAACACGGCTCGCCACGGAATAATAATGCCGAGTATATAATCGTATCACGTGCTGTAACTTAACCTATAACTTAATACAATTCTCTAATACGATACGTTGAAATTCGATATTTCGTTTCCGAATTGAATAATAATTTTGTGAAAATAAAATATCAACCGTATCTCGAAGTTCGTCGAATTATTGAAATTTGATCGAAGAAATACAAGTTCGAGTGTAATTTTTTGTTTTTTTTTTTTTTTTTCACCTTCGTTTATTCGCTACGCGAAAATCCTTCCTCGTCACGAGTTATTGATATTAATCGGCATCGTAATTATGATATAGATCGAAACATTACGCCGTGAAATAAAAAAGTATGTTACGCGTTCGTATTTTTGTAACAAATTAAAAACGGAGTTTTAATGCGAAACAACGCGCGGATAAATAAACCTGATGTGGCCGAAAATTTGTTGGAAAAATACGTTACCGTTATAATTATACGTTCCATACTTTTAGAACTGAGATTGTATTTATTTCCAATTTATTTGCGCGTTTCGATTTATCGAAACGTATAGAAAAGTATAGAAAATTCGTAATATGTCAAAATGAGTCGTTGAAAGAAAAAAAAAACGACCTTCGATGATTTTTTTTTGCTATTCGATGTTTCATTTGAAAATATAAAGCTATTAAATCGAATCGTACCCGAGTGATCTTCATTTTTTTTTTAAAGACAATATCTCTAAGGCCAGCTGAAGAAAAAGGAAGAAAGCTTTTACGATAACATTAAATATTTTACATCTCTCAAAGTAGTTCTCACAAGTAAAGAAAAAAAAAAAAAAAGGCTTTTAATACCAACGCGTGAAGCACGTTTTTAATCTTCCGCAAAGATCAGAAGCTTGTAACGCCAATAACGCGATACTATTTTATATGTCATCGTTTCAACGTATAACTTTCCACGTTAAAAAAAAAAACGTGTATGACAAGTCCAAGAACGATCGATGATTCTCATAACCGCGGGGATTTTTATGCAAGTAAAACGTGATCAAATAAGAAGTAAAATGTAAAACGTATATTAAATCATATATAAGATATACGTACACGTTAAAAGTGTAAATGAAACTTTGAAATTTTAAAAATATTTTAAAGATGTGACGAAGGTAAAAATTTTATAACTCATTCGAGAGAGAGTAGAGAAAATCGTGAAGTCACTTTTTCGTTTTACTTCGATATCTCGATCTGTTGTCGACTCAAAGTGAACCTGACGTTTACTAAAACGATTGTAAATAGAGTCGCTTAGAAGAGTCGCGTGTATTACAATGTTTTCACGTCTGTCACTCGTTTGGACTTTAAGATAAGATCAGTGAGACGAGAAAGTACGAGTCCGAGTAAACGGACGAGAACGGAAATAGCAAACGAAAAATTATCCTTCTCTTTACACGACGATATCTCGACAATCGGAAATCGTATCGAAATAAATAAAAGAAGGTTTTGAAGGGCAAGAATCCGCGCTTCTAATGATCGCTAATTCGTTGATTGAAAATCGCTATTTTCGGAGTTATAGCGGTTTAATTTTTTTCCTAATTCCAATAGCGTTTGAATTGAGTTTTAAGATAAATTACTAGACAGATATCGTAAAGAATATAAAAAATATGTTTGCGATTTATTTCCAACCAACTTGTCACTTTCGTAATTTCCATTTTCACCACGATGATTGTTAATGGTCAATCGTTAGAGAGATATATAATATGTAATAATAGTAATAATAATAATAATATTTAGTGGAATTTCGCGTTCCTCCTTTCGATCAGGGAAATTCCTGTGAAAAGCTGCAAACGTGGAAGGGATCAATCTGGCTAACACGATTCGCCATTCTTCGATTCACCACCGTTCGTGATCCGTGAAGAGCCGGGAAAAGTCGTCCTCCGCAAAGAAGGAGCTTAATCCAAATTGAAGAATAATATCGTCGGTTAATCCTTGCCCGAGGAACGAGATTCGAACGAGAAGAAAGTCAAGTTGGAACACCGAAAGAGAATACGAATAGTCCGAAGGATTTAAATATTTCGAACGAGAGCGAGGAGCGAACATCGGTCGAGAGGTTCAGCATTTTTCATCGGCCCATTCCCCCCTCCCTCCCTCCCTCCCTTTCTCTCCCTCCCACCTCGTTTCTCTTCATTCCCTCGTCCTCTCCACTTTCGTCTCTTCGCGCAAAGATATACCGACCGGTTTATTATTATCCAACTCGTGTTTTAACGATCTTGTCTCTCACCGAAGCTTATAAACGGTTTCGAAGCTTTAATCGAGGATGCCCTCCATTTCCCCGTAAACGACCCGATTCCGAGGCGGATGAAAAGTGTCATTTGCGTTTAAAGAGGATCGTAATCAAGTGAACACGGTCCAAGTGTTGAAAACTGATTTTAATTCATTTTATGATAATTCCTATACGCTATCTGCGCGTATCTCGAGTCGCTATTTACGTCATCAATTTGCATAATAAGTTTGCGTTCCTTTTTTCTTTGCTCAAGCAATAAATTTACGATACATGAAACAAAGGAAATAATATCTCGGAAGATAAACTTTGATAATCGTTAAAGTAATTAAAGTTAGAAAAAGAAGAAACCACAAGCATCAAGATACTTACTCGTATTGGTTGGAAATCAAATTGGTTGAGAGAGTTTTGTAAGTTTGGGAGGAGGAGGGGGGGGAGGGGGAGAGGAAATGCTCAGATAAATTGATCAAGAACTCGATATCCTTGTTGTTTCGTATTCTTATGGAAAATTCCGGCCGCGAACTCTCGATATCCAATAAAAGGGGGGGGGGGGAGGGGAGGGAAAAAAAAAGAAAAAAGTTATCGAAATAAAATACTGCAAGTTCTCCGCATCACGCCGGGATACCAGACGCGAAAAATTGCATTTCGTTATTTCGTTGAATTTAAATAGATACTAGATATCTCTACCTGTATATCTATATATAATAAAACAAAAATAACCTCCGGCAAACAAATAAAAAAATAACTAACGAAGCTTTGAAGCTTGCGCACGTATGACTAAGAAAACACGAATTTCGGATGAACAAGGGGAAGAGGATGTTTGTATATATATGCAAATCGAAAATTGTACAAGCTAAGTTCTCCGTAAGCACACCCGTTGAATCTCTATTGCATATATTGCAACAACGGTTGCATTAACACCCAACAACTCGAGCCCACGGTAATCCAGGCATTACCGTCATTGATTTACGAGGGAACGGTGCCAAAACTTTTTCGTCCGGTTTAACGATCCGTCCGGGCCGTGCCAAAATCTGAAGTTTAGAAAAAAAAAAAAAAAAAAAGAAAAAAGAAGAAGAAGAAGAAAAAAACACCGATGTAATTTTCCCTTTTTTTTTTTTTTTTTTTCGTTCTCACGTAACTTTCGCCCGATTTATAGAAATTGTTATAAAAATATTTCTATAAAATGATCACGATCTGAATCCTTGTTTCCTCTTCAAAAAATCGATCTCAAAATTTTTTGCCCCGAAAAATTAGATAAACAAAAATATATAATAAAATAATTAAATTTTAGAAACAAGAAACCACAAGCATCGAGATACTTACTCGCAATTGGTGAAATCAAATTGGTTGGGAGAGTTTTGTAAGTTTGGGAGGAGTAATAAAGATAATAAAGATAATAAAAGAATAATAAAGAAGAGAAAGAAAGTGGAAGAAACTCGTCCGGCAAAAATGTTGCAAAATTGAACACATCGACGATCGCGAAATATAACGCGCAAAAAAACAAGATGTACAATAAAAAGCGTGGATAGAAAAGTTGTTTAGCAACTTACACGCGTATAATACGCGAGAGAATTGATTTTAAAGGAGATACGTAGCGAGGCCAACTTTTCTCGTTTACATTACTCGTGCTCCCCAGTTGTTTGACTAACGGTTGTCCCGGAAAGCGATAATCGCCTACGCGATTAACAATTTTTCTTTCTCTCCCCTCCCCCCTCCCTTCTTACCTAGAATATCGTCATTGCGAATAAATTGTTCCAAACTGATCGTCGAATTAATTCGAAAAAATGTTTTATTTATTTAAAAAAAAAAAAAAAAAAAAAAGAACGCAATAAAATGGAACGAGTCAATAAAGGAATTGAATGGAATTCGAAAAGAAGGATCAGTTTCCTTTTTCTCTTTTCCCGTGATCGCGACGAAACCCTTGGCGCTTTTCTCTCTAACGATCCGACCGAGTTTGTCGTCATTTGCCGCCGCAGAAACACGTCCGAAGACGGCTTCGAAGCTCGGGCTTCGATTTAACTTTACCGCTGGCTGTACCGGTCCCCAAGTTAAATTAGTAATAGAACGTAGAGAGTTGCATCGCTCTGTGTAACGAGAAACATTCGAGGGGGGAGGAAGGAAGGGGGGGGGGAAGAAGATCGGTCCAAGTAATATATATATATATATTTCGAAGAAAACGATTATAGAAAACATCATAATTTTATATATCAATTTGGATCGGAATGAAAGAATTCCTTCCCCTCCCCTCTCTCTCTCCCTCCTTCGAAATGGGCAAGAAGCCACGTTCATCGTTATTTTATTATTTCTTCGAAAAGAAGAAGAAGAAGAAGAAGAAGAAGAAGAAGAAGAAGAAGAAGAAGAAGAGGAAGAGGAAGAAGAAGAAGAAGAAGAAGAAGAAGAAGAAAAGAAAAGTAAAGTTTACGATCGATGTTAAAAATCAATCAATGAATGTTAGAAGAATTTTCAATGAACCGAGAAATCGTGGGCGAGTCTCGACGAGACTATTACAGGATTTCCATTCGACATCAACAGCGGAAGATTTTTCCGGATCGACGAGGGAAAACTTTATCTCTCTCTTTCTCTCTTTCTTCCTTGCTTTTTTTTTGCCCTCACACATACGTACGGTTCGAGTAGTCCGACCGAGTCAGCTCATCGACATTATTACACGATGTCACTCGAGGTACGTAGGTAGGTAGGTATCGATTTCGAATCACACTGGCGGACCAATGGAGAAATTTAATTGGAGGCCCGCGTAATTCCCAGTTCAATTCGAGCCAGCCTCTGCAAACGCTCGACGTGCCGGAAAAAAAATTACCTCTACCCTCCCCTTCCTCCCCCCTGGAACGCGCTCGTAGAAAGTCGAGGGTATCCCGCCTCGGTTGTGCCGATAAAAATCACTCGGGGGAAAAATTTATCCATTAAACCGATCGCTACCTGCAAAGATCGGTCATCGGTAACGTTGCGCGACCACACGCGCACACGCACACACATACACATACGCATCATACCTACCTTCATTTCGAGTAATGATTTTTAATCGGCGCCAACATCGGCGAGTCTCTGTTTCCGTCGTTGTTCTCTTCCTGAGAAGGGGAGAAGGGGAGAAAAAAAAGTCGATCCTTTTCCATTCATGTTTCGAGTTAATTTTACATGACAGAGCGTGAAAAGTGATTTCGAACGATCGAAGAGGAAAATTTTGAACGAGATGTTCTTAAAATTTTCCATCCCGATTAATCGCGCTGTTTATTCGATTTTTAAAAATAAAAACACACGTGAATTAATAAACGAGAAAATGCGGATCGCATGAGAAAAATGTAGTTAAGCAAACTTTGTTTTCGAAGGGAAAAAATGTTCCGCAATTTTCGAATAAATCGAAGGATCAGAGATAGAAGAAAAAAAAAAGGTAAAATAAAGAAGACAGAGATAAGAAAGATAAGATAATCGAATTAATTAGAAGGAATCTCCAATCGAATTTTTCCAAGAGAAATCTTTACCAACTATTTAAATCGCACTGTTCTGTGTACACCGCTACCAAGCGTAATTCGCGAGAACTATGCAGAAAGTATTCGAAGCAGAAACGAGGAACAAACTATTCTATATACATATATATATATATGTATATATATATATGTAACTTTGAGATTTCTGGAAACCAAGGAGAAACCACAATAACCCGCTAACGAGTCGAATCAATTTGAACAAAATTGTAACGTGACAAAACGTTATATTAATCCTTTCTCGAAATAAAGTGTAAGCGATACCAAAGTCGAACTTTTTTACATTAACTTTTCTATTCTTCACGCGATAATTCGAGCTACCGTTCGCCGATAATTCTGAAGCGCGACTCTGAAATTCGTGACAACAGTGCGCGGGAACGTGTGTATATCTTTACACCGAGCGCTGGTGTAGCGTAGGGTAAAGATAACAACGACCACGTGACCTATTGTTATTTCTATAACTCACGGTTACAGTAATATTAGTATATTCAGAAACACGCGACGTCGAGCACGCTCCCTGTTTTTGTCGCACACGCGCATTGTCACGTAAAATGTGTCACCAAGCTCTCGCATATCTCCATTATTTTTCACATCACAGGTGAAAATTTCATTTTAAAAAGGCTTGTAAGGGAAGGAAGAGGGGAAGAAAAAGAAAAACGTAACAACTATGGTGATATTATTTCTTTACACGAAGCTCGATAAATTAATTACGCGATATCATCTTTAAATTTATTTAATACGAAATCGCGATCAATTGATCGAATTAATTCGACACGGATTAATTCTGTGCAATTAACGTTTAATTCAGTTTGATCATTCAACGATGGGGGCCGATCTTAGCAGCTCCAATCAACGGTATCAATCAGCGCACGGTATCTGGACTCGATCGATCAAGATCCTTGCGATTGATCGATCCTGTAGATGACACGTACCGTTCAATATTCGAAGGCGAGGGAACGTCAATCGAGTATAACAATTGACCAATTTGTTGATCTTGCGTTTCAAACGAAACGCAGTTAATTACCCTTCGTTACCGTTATTACTCCTTCGTTAGAGGAGAAAAATAAAGAAAAAAAAATTGTTCGAAATTAATCGCGTCTCTTAATTACGCTTGATAAGACATTCGTCGCGTCTCGTGCAGTGTGCGGAAATTTCGAGATGTAATTTAACAGCGCGCTATAGCAATATCGGCCGTTTTGTTTTCATCCTCGAGATCGTGCTGTAAGTCTCGAAGGCTTGCCACGTTGTGCAGCAGGAGAACTCGTGCGGCAAGGGAACATGTGTGGTTACCATTTAGGCGAGATTGCTTGCCCCAAGGGTTTAATAACAAGTTCCGCTAATAGATTCTCAGCGTTGTGGAAAGAGTTTATTTGCCACTCCATCTTACCGACCAAATCAAATTTCAAAAATCATCGGCTTTATGTACAAGGATACGTACGACACGTATCTCGTATACACGTGTAATTGCGCGTGAATTGGATGTCGCTGGACGCAGTCGCGCGTTTCGACTCTGTTTTATCTTTTTCTCCTTTTGAACTGCAACATAGTGGACAAAGATACGACTTTGTATATTAGATCGAAATTGTTCGTTTTTCTTGGTGAAAAAAATTATAAGCCATTGGCTTTAACGAAGAGATTCTTCGAATGTTGCGATTTCTCGAATATTTTATTTTTCAAAAACAACCGAAACGAGCGATGATCGGTTGATGAAATATCTGTGAAGTGAGTATGCATGGAGAAGAATAGATGGCGTTGTTACGGTTCTCCTCGTTTCGGAAAAAAACAAATTATTAGTCGCCGTAACTTTTTTCGCCCGTAACGACGTTTTCGCCGTTCGTTCAGCATTTTCATTAGTATATATCCATTTCTCGTCACAACTTCTAATTCTATTCGAAAATGGACTCGTGTCGTTAACGCGATGATCATGTTTCGAGACGTCGCAACTTTCGGTCTTCTTTCGGTTGACGTCCCACTTTTTCAATTTCTTCGCTTTAACTCAAATGCGCGAAAACTGTCATTTCAGATACGTCCAACTTCGTCCTCTACTTTTGCTTTACATTTATTTTCGTTTAATACGGATTTCGGCCTCGTTTTCAAGATTCTCGTTTCCACGCTCGAATTTTTGAAACCACCATCGAACGATTCTCTCGTTGATGAAATTTTCTTCGAAAGCTAACCTAATATTTCGATGCGCTACGGTTGCACTCGTGGTCCAGTTTAAACTCGTACAGGAATATAAACTCGTATAGAAATATTCCAAATTCGTTCACTTGTGGAAAAACAGTTAAACTAATAACGAAAAAGAGGAAAGGAATTATTACGAAAAGGAAAAGTAAGGTTAGGCTAAGTAGAATTTACGAGTCGCTGTTGATCGTCATTTATTCTAAATTGGCATTTTGATGTGTTACTCAACTTAAATAACTCTTTGTGTAATCTTGGCTGTTGCAGTTAATTATTTCTTGAATTGAGATTTGAATTCCTCTTGTATCTTTTAATATCTTTCAATGGTAAAAACGAAAAACTCGAAGCATCGATAATAATGAATTATTCGACTTATCGGTGGAATCTTCTCTTCAAAAGCTAACCTATTTTTCGATGAGCTTCGACCGCACTCGTAGAGGAACAATATTTTAAATTCGTTCACTTTTGAAAAAATATTTAGAATTTACAAGTTTGATTGTCATTTATTATAATTTAATACATTCTTTCTTACTGTACGTTCCTTATTATTAATCAAATCATTTCATAATCTCGAAATTCCAATACTTAGAATTATATCAAACTCGTGTACGACGTTAATTAAATTAAAAACCGAGAAAATCAAAATTTGACGAAGGGGAATTAGAAATTGATTCGAAGTTTGCGTCGAGATAAAAAAAAAAAGAAAGAGAAGGTTAATATCGTGGCAAGACATGGAGCGCGATATAGAAATGAAATTTCACGAGTAATTAAATTCTCGGCTTTTCAAAGTTTCCATGGGGGATTGATGAGTTCTAAAACGAAGATCCCCGACCGGTTTTCGTAAGTTCGAAGCTCTGCGGACCGAAAAACGAAAGCTTCCTCAAGAATCTTCCCGCTGAAACGCTTCGAGGTGGCATGTAAAGGAAATTGAACGCATTCCTCGACTGCGTTCCGCGCAAATAACGACTTGAAACATGCTTGACACCCGTGACTGATCTTACGTTTTATATATATATACTTTATAAACGCGTGACTCAGAAACATTGAAAATTTTAAAATTTAGACCAAAGCAAAATCATTGAATTCGAGTTATTAAATCGATTTAATTTCACCTCTTCTTATTAATTCCATATTTCTTTGTTAAAGGATACATTTCGTTTTGGTTGATGGTAAAAAAAGAACAGAGAGCAACGTTTAAAGGAAGAAAACGAATAATCCATCGCAGATTTTTGTTCCAGTGAAAGGAAAAGGAGGAAAAAAGGATTATTTTAACTTTTTTTTACTCGGTGTCGAATTTACTTTTCCGCAGCGACGTTGATATCCAACCGTTTGTTCAACGAATAATAATTTCGGAAAATTCGGCGGACGGACGGTGGATGGCGTATCAATCGGAACAATTTTTTCGACGGGAATTTCACATAGACTTTCCTCTCCCCTTCCCCTCCCCACGAAACTAATTTTAACAATTTTATTAAAAACTTTTAAAAACGAAAAGAGATATCCAATCCCGTTCGCCGATATCATACATACATTTTAATCCGTGCAACGGAAGCAGGAAAAAGTTACCATTCTACTAAAATATTAACTTTATTTTCCTACATACACAAGACCAGTTTCAAAAGCGTAAATATTTTACCTCTTATGTATTTTCAACCGCGCATCAAATATTGACCTGTACACTTTCATGCATCTCGGTACAGAAGCCTCTAAAAACTCTCGTAGGGCATTTTTTTTAAAAAAAAAAAGAATCCAATCCATCGATCTCTCTCCCGATCAATTACCGACAAGGATCATGTTTCGAAAAACTAAAAACCTCTATCCGAAACAATGTCTTAAAAAGCGTAAGTATTGTAACTCTTATACGTACATATACATATATGTATATATATGTATATATATATATATATATATATATATTTTCGACCGCAATAAATATCGACTTACACTTTCATACATTATAAAAATTTCTAATACCTCTGAAACAAGAGAGAGAGAAAGAGAAAGAGAAAGAGAAGTTGACTGTTTTCTTTTTTAGTTAGTTAATCTCTCTCTCTCTCTCTCTCTCTCTCTCTCTCTCTCTCTCTCTCTCTCTCTCTCTCAAGGAAAAAGTTCCCTTCCAAAACAACGTCTTACATTTATCGATCGCGTTAATTTCGAACGAGACGGTTCGTTGTTCCGGCCTCGCGATCAATCCTCGCCTCGAATTATTCAATGTTATCGTTATCATAAATTCGACGGCACCCTCATTCTCGCGCCAACAGCCTCCCCTCCCCATTCCTCTCTCCCCAATGATCTTGATAAATTATCGAGAGGGTTGGCCGGATCCAACGTGGCGCGTGCTTAAATTTTCATAGCAGGCTTGCTTGCTTGCTTGCTTGCTTGCTTGCTTGCTTGCTTGCTTGCTTGCTTGCAGCAGGCCCCCGCAACGCGACACACAAATCCGATTCTGGAAACGTTTCACGGATTGATCTGTCGAACGAGCATCGTTCTTTTTTTTTTTCTTTTTTTTTTCTCTCGCTCCAATTCGCTCCGCTCGACGTTCGTCAACCTGTTGTGATTTTTGTTATCTTCAGCTCCTCCTCCGCCATCGTTCGATAATACGAAATACGAAGCATAGGTTTTTCCCGAGATATTTCACCGATGCCCTCCCCCCCCCCTCCTTTTTTTTTTACGCGCGAAAATATTTATCGTCGATCCACGTTTCGTTTCGTTAAACGGGCTCGTCTTCTCCCTCCATCAAGGTTTTCGATCTTCTCCATGCGAGAAGATCGGGTTATTGTAAAATAAGGATCGCGAATAATTTCGTTTAATGAAATTTCAAGTGGTTTAGAAGAATTATCACAATTGGGAAGATAAATTAATATAACTTTTTTTTTAAACACGCGTTCGAGGTACGATGAATGGAAAGAAGTGTGAAAGAGAGAAGTGTGTGTTCCTCTGTTTAATGTAACATCGGTGCAATTTTATTTATTATTTCATTTTATTAATTTGGTAAAACTTGGTTGTTTCGATTAAAATCATTGGATTCGACGACTGATCGTAATTATTATTACGATCGACATATATGTGTGTATATATATATATATGTATATTTATCTATTCGATTTGAATTTCGAACGACAGAAGTGAACGCGAATCCACGACGATTTGAATAATTTCGATTTCTCGATCGAATGGATATGAATTTACATTGACGCTGCGTCGGAACGTGGGGAAGAGGGTGGGAAGAGATAACTTTGCGATAATAAGTGGATATACGTTTTACAGTGATATTATTCCAAAAAAAAAGAAAATAAAACGGGATCATTGATTGAAAGTTAAATAAATATCGAGTTTATAATGTGTAAAGATGCGGCTAATATATCTTGTATATTTGTATATGCATGAACTGGGTTTCCATTATGTTTTGTCTGTTTTGTGACAGGAGCTAATTAGAAAATTATTTTAATTTCAATTAAAATTATTGCAATTTATTATTTAAAATATGTACATAAACATAAATATATGAGTAAATATATAAATAGAATTAGCATTGCATTTAATTAATATAGAATAAAAAAATATACATAATAATATATAAAAAATATATAAATATATAACGTATAATATAATTTAAAATAAAATGGAAAAAAAAATCAATATCTTGAATAAAAATGAAAAAGACAGAAATTATAGTTTTTTAAATATACACTGTAACGTTAAAAATATATTTACAATTAAAAAAATGTTATAGCTTTATTCGCTATTTGAATCTAAATTCAATGACTCGCATAAGAAGGATGAGATACATTGGAGATTAGATAATTTGTATTACAAATTGACAAGAGAGATGGTCGAATCTATTTTATTGAAAAAAAAATCATTGGTTACTCTCTGATCACATCCTTAAGTAATCGTGCAAAATGTCTGCGTGACAGATATAGTAAAAAAGTTAGCAGGCAATTAACCTTGGATTAAATGGAGCTTGAGAATTGGAAATGGTTTCTAAGGAAACGGATATTAAGATAAAAAAAGCTTATTAATAAAAGAATGCTATTCTATAAATAGATATGAACCAGATAAGGATTTAAACATTGATAATTTAAATAACAGTAAAAGAAGCATTGTAAGAAGACATAGACATGACCCCTCAATTGATTAAAAGGAATATAAAAAAAGCCAACTAAAGTTAGGAATATCGTTATTGCTTATTTCTCCAAAATATAATAAATAAATAAGATAGAAATGTATATATTGTAACATATATTGTAACATAAGATAGCCTAAAATTAATCCATAAATATCAATGGTTAAAAGAATGTATCCTGCCTGAACATAATGGAAACCCAGTTCTGCCTAAAATATATATAAATATATATCATGGTCGTAAACGTTAAAATTAATTTTAATACAGTTTTGCAAAATTTTGCGAATCAAATATAAATAAAAATAGAAAATTTCTACTTTTCATATATCCAATTATTATCTCGTGGAACGACGTGTAAAAAATCGTTGATAAATTATTACATTTAACATGAATTAATTAACATGAAGTAATTATTATAATTTTAAGCTTAATTTACAAAAAAGAACTTATCGATAATTTATAACGATTTAAATTAAAATAGACGTTTCGAGATGTCGTATCCGTTATAAAATTGAAATTTAAACCATTGAAATGTGACTCATCAATTATCAATTAGTTCTTCGCGTATTTTAATCTGTAAACGTTTAAAAAGAGGATTTAAAAGTTTTAACGTACGGTTACACGTTACATCGAAACGATTATTTTTTACACATTTGAAAATGAATTTCCTCCATTTAATAATACATTTACTCGAACATAACGAGGTAGTAAAATAAAGGATATCTATCATATCATTTATATATATCTATATATACATGTACAGTTTATTCCTTTATTATAAATATATTCTTATCCTACTTCATAGTTTGTTTAAAATCGAACGATCTCACAATATAAAAATTCAGAAGAAATATAAGAATTATATTATCGCTGAACGAATCATAGGCCCGCATCCTCCGTTTCATCGTCGTCGATGTCGAGATATCTGTCCAATCCCATGAAGAAAAAATACAACTTAATTATAGCAAGGCATACAAGTCCGATTACTTTGTTCACTTTTTCAGCGGCGACGTAATGATAGTACCTAAATCTGTCGAGGTAATACTTCAACGTATCCCTCGCGTTAACGCGTTTAACATTCTTCTCGTCCTCACAATCGGCCGTTCTTGAACGTTCCTCTGCATCCTGCGGTCGCGGCATCCCCTCCCTTCCTGTTAAATCAAACTTGTTTTAAAAAATTATATATACTCGAAGATTTATTTATTTATACAAAAAAAAAATGGAAACTTACGTCGTCGTTTGATCCTTCCTTCCATATTTACAGCATAACCTTATCTATCCTATAATACAAGCATATATATATATATATCATATAAGGTGAAAAGTATGCGTGTCTAATTAAATTTATCGTATCTTCGAAAATGAAAAATTGTAGCAAAAACCGCGCAAATTCCTCAATTCCGCCTCAACTTGAAAAATGTTCTCGAACATTCTTCTCTTCCTTCTTCTTTTTCTTCTTCTTCCTCTTCTTCTTCTTCTTCTTCTAAATCACTCGAGAGCGCTTCCTTCAAACTTTCTTCTAAACGAAGCCAGTTACTTAAGAACTCGAAAGGAAACGAGTCAAGAAGACAAATAACGAAAGTTTCGCGCTGGATACATCTGGATTAAATTTTCAATGTTGCGCCCTCTTTCTCCTCTATCCCTCCTTTGGTTCAAAATAATTAATAAATCAGCTTTATCCCCCGTTCAACATTCGTCGATCCGTTTTTCCTCCCCCCTTCCCTCTTTTCGTTCATTTAAAACTCGACCGTGTCATTTACTCGATGATATTCTGTCACGATCACGTCCCTCTTCTTCTCCTTAAATTACAATACGAGGAGAGAGAGAGATGACTGTCCCGGAGATTTCGTCCGTTTGCGAACGTGTAATCTCGTCGCGCGTGAAAATGGAGGAGAGAGAGAGAGAGAGAGAGAGAGAAGCCCGATTACAATTCCACGTGTTTTCAACGGTTCGAAAAACGGTTCTATCCACGTTTTCTGTCCGGAAAATGACAGAGACTGCCAATATTTCGTAAACCGAAATTCTATATTCGGTGTGATTTATACGGAAATGCGATTGTGATAATACGATAAAAATACCTCGAAAAGCGGCGGAATTAAAATATTCAGGGAGAGGGAAGGAGAAGAGGAGGCCTGGTTTTCCAACATCGAAGGTGTCTCTTTCTCTCTCTCTCTCTCTAGTTTCGCCAAAGGAGAAAAAAGACGGTACACTATGCTACGCATGAAAGAAATACTTTAATTTTACTTTTCTTTAGATAACTTATAACTTCTTTCCACGCGATAAAAATCTACGTATACTTCATTTTTAATTTGTAATTATTCCGTTCTCTCTTTCTTTCGCTTTTACTTCTTTCTATCGCGCGATAAATGTGAGAATGTCGCGTTGAAATAATATGTGTATGTAAAGGTGCGACTCGTATTTATGCGCGAATCGAGCGTCGCACTGGACGCGATCGCTGATTCCATTTTGTCTGTCTCCCCCCCCCCCTCTCCACCTTTTTGAAACTCGAAGCCGTGGAACGATAGAAAGCATTGAGCACGATCCACATAACACAGTTTACTTCTATTTTTCCTTCATCGAGCATATTCTTTCTTGCCGTTGGTTTTGGTCGAATGGTTCCTTAATAGTAAGCATCGCAATATATATATATATATATATAAAGATGTGATCTGTATATTATTTATCTCGTATATATTTATGCGTGAATTGGATGACATTGTTTCAGTTCTATTTTGTTTGTTCCCCTTTTTCGAAAACGCTTCTTAATAAATTTACAAAATATTTCTCAAATATTGAAACGTGACCGATCAATTATCTGTCTATAAACGCGTATTTTATTTAATCTGTAAAATTTAATCTGTTTAAAAAGGGGATTAAAAACATTAATGTATAAGAGTTTTAACATATGCTTATTATATGTTACATCGAAACAATTATTTTTTATAAATTTAAAAATGAATTTTTCCCATTTAATATACATTGTTCGAACCTTTATGCGACAGATGAGCTTAGAACGTTAGAACAAAAGCATCAAAACAGTTTATTCCTACTTTTCCTTATATTAAATTATAATACATTCTTTCTCACTGTTACTTTTGTTACCTTTTGTTCCGTTTCCCAAACCTATTCCCCTTAATTATATCGAATTCTCTTTTTCCTTATCTTATCTTATCTATCCAAAGAGATAAGACGCCTCGTTTCTCGAAGCAGGTGTCGAAACGAGAAGGGTAAAAAAATTAGGGGACGATTGGATGGCTTCTCACGTGGCTTCTCGCGAACGATTCTCGTAAAAGAAGATTAAAGAGATTTTGACGTAATTACAGGCGATGGAAAGGGAGCGAAATCGATCGCGTTTGTTCACGGTTGATAGAGCGTCAGGAAGCGTTTCGAAATGCTTCCCGGACAAAACATCGGTTCGCGAATAGAAAATCGAGTCTCTCTCTCTCTCTCCCTCCCTCCCTCCCTCTCTCTCTCTCTCACTCTCTCTCTCTCTCTTTTCTCTGTGCTCGAGCTGTTCCAGTACACTCGGCCGCATCGAAACACCGTTCGAACCGAACAAACGATATTTCCGTATTATCGTCGTTATCGAGAAAACAATAGGTGTCATATCCCGTGGCGCGGCCCAAGATCCGTTTGTTTTTCGTAAAATTTCGAAAACTTCCAGCGTTCGTTATACCACCCCTCTCAGTATTTTTCTAGCAATTTCACTAGTTCGATCCCTCGGAATAAATTCACCCTAAATGCTGTATTCATCACCGCGAATGCCGTTTTTTTATTTAGACCAATGCGCTGCGTCGGCACGAAAGAAAGAGAGAAAGAGAGAAAGAGAGAAAGAAAGAAAGAAAGGAAGAAGGGAAAAAAAGAAGGAAAGGAGTTGTTTAATCTCTCGCTTTCGTTCTCGCTCTCGCTCTCTCTCTTTCTCTCTCTCTCGCTCTCTCTCTCTGTCTCTCTCTCTCTCTCGCTCGCTACGGAATATTTTTTTTTCCTCTTTTTTCCTCTCCCCTTTTTTTCTTTTTCCTTTTTCAGAGCGTGTCTCGATTTAGCTCCCACGAGGTTGAGCGATACCGATGGGTGATGGGATATATACGACGCGTCGATACGAGCAAGTGCATCGAAGCGGAGGTTTTGACGGATTGCCGGCAAAGAATTCGTCTATTCGCCCGTTTACGACATTGATTTCGAGAGAGATATGAATATATCGATCCGCGCTTCACGACTCGCTGGAACATTATTATTTATTACCTTCTTGAACGGTCTGGCAACTCTCCACGGGAGAAACCAATTATTCGTGTTGCACGCGAATATTTCTGTTTCTGAAATTAGATAGATCGTGGAATATTATATGTATATATATATATATATATATAT
>NW_025220714.1:1398527-1407565 GCF_014066325.1 Apis laboriosa | reverse complement strand
GAGAGAGAGAGAGAGAGAGAGAGAGAGAGAGAGAGAGAGAGAGAGAGAGTTTTCGCGATAAAATTTTCATCGATCGCGCGTGATCCGAGTCCGATCCACCGGATTCCTTTCCTGAAATTTCTTTGTCCGATCCACTCATCTTTCCGTCCTTCGTACGCCACCTACATCCTTGTAATTCCATTTCATATGTTTGCCACGATACAAAAAAAGATAGAAGATTTCTTATTATTCCCCTGTTGCTTTATCGCGCGAATGAATTGTGCACAACAATATTGATCCCGTTCGACGTGCGATGAAATGAACCGTGGATATAAAATAAATTCGAGATTTGATTTTCCAACCAGTGAATAAAGCAAGGGAGGGAGGAAAATTTTCAAGCGTATCGTTGATATCCCTTACCTTACGGCCGCTCTACGAATCCCTAGAACTACCATTTGCATCGAGAGAGAAATCTTCCCTCCCGCGCGTATAGAACAAGAATTGCTTCGAAAACTTTATCCCGTTGCGCTCTCCTTTTTATGAAAAATGGGATGGTACCTCGGTTGAAAGGACAGAAAATTAAACTATGATAATGCGCTGTTGCTCCATTCAAATCCACCAGCCCATTATTTTATCTTTCCATCGTAAAAAAAAAAAAAAAAAAAAAAACCATNAAAAAAAAAAAAAAAAAAAAAAATCCATTTTCTCCTTCGTTCCACTTGGTCTACGATGGAACGGATGCTTCAACTTAAAATCCCTATAAAGTGGTTAGAAAAATCAATTTACCCGTTTCAATTCAATTCGAACGCGTGGCCTGCGTGTAATTCTATAATTCGAGGAAAATGTCCCGATACGAATTGCTCGCCCTTTTAAGATAAATAATTATCCGTTAAAATCATATATGATTATATCAATCGTTGATGGAGTAAATGAAATGATTTATTTCATTTATCATCCCCTCCATTGGTCAATGATTGGCATTTATTTTGCTTCCTCCCCCTCCCCCCAATGGGTATTATTTTGAATAATTAATAATTTGTGGTGATTTATTTCGAGCAATATCCGAGATATCCGAACGAAGAATCGATAAAGAAAGAATAAATGACAGATGGTGATGGTAATAACAATGCAAATTCTTTGTCAAGAAATGTCTCGTTTCTTAAATAATATCGAAAGCAATTCGCGTTCCCAGCATCGATTATTCGAAATTAATAACGAATCCCAATTCCGAACATGATTTAATTAGTGAAAAGTTTAATTTGTAAAAAATTTCAATTTAATTCAAAAAAAGACACGCAGATACGATATATAAATACTTTAGTTCGCTAAAAATATAATGCTACTTAGACTCGCTATTAAGAACAATACTAGGATATGTCGAAATGAATAATATCTATGCCCTTTGCACTGGTAAACAGCGAGATTAGCGGTCTAATTAATCAAATAACGTAGCACGCGTCCAAACGTGTGATTAATTATCGAAACGTTCAACTTAGAAACGATCTGTCAACCACTTCGAATCGATATTCACGTTTAAACAGAACGATATATATCTTACAGTGATTCACTTTACGTGTATATATAATAAGAAAAAAAAAAACAAGAATTGGATGCAAGTTTTAAAAATATGGATTTACAATACATACACTATGCGGCTTCCAAGCTACGAGGAATTACGTAAAAAGTTAAACTGAAATACGAACGTGCCTTTGTTCTTATGTTCAACGCGAAACGAGTATAAAGATGGCGGAGAAAGATTCGCTTTAAAGGAAATTAAACGCGTTAAAGTTGCGTGCGTTTGAAGGATGCAAAGAAAATTAGAGTAGGAAAGAAGATAAAAATAAGAGGAAAGGAAGAAGGGATGAGCGAACGGTAAATCTCGCGGTACAGCGCCACGACAATTTGCAGTCGGCGCTACTACTAATTGCGTGTCAGCCCCAATGTTTTGCGTTTTATCTGAGCGGCACGTCGCTCTTACTATCTACCATCCGTTAACTGCCGTGTGAAATTCCATAGTGCGAGTGTGTCTGCTCGAAACACGAGTTGCTCGACCATTTCATCCTCGGTTATTGTTCACTCTTTAAAGAACAAGTTATTTGCATCTTTTTTAAATGGAGTTTTCATCGGCCAAAAACAATATCATTTATGCAGATACTTTTTAACAAAGTGATCCATGATGTTTATAATACATGATGTTAAATAATACATCTGTTCTAGAAATATTTTACTCGTTTCTCTTGATATATCGTTAACCTAATCTAAGTGTTCAATTTGTACAGAGTCATTTTTATCGAAGAAAAAAAAAATAATATGATTTGTCTGCGACAAAAAAGAGGCATGATTGATAATTTTATTTTATTTTTTTTTTTCATCTTTTTACCGATCGAGACATTTGTCGATGTCTACCTACGCGTCACGCATGCAAAGCTGTTTGTAGGCCTGTACAATAAATCGTTCAATTCGAGCTATTGTAGCATGACATACATATCATGTGACTCTAGGCCGATTGGCCAGACAGAAGCATCGTTAGTATCGGATATCGATTATCCAAGGGTACCTTTCATGTGAAATTTATCACTCGAAAAGATGAATCTAACTGTGCTCGACTTACGATCGAAATAAGCTACAAACCAATTCGTCGCGCAACTTTACCGACCGTGAGCAAAACGTTTCTAGCCTAAATTTCTATAATCGCCTAGATGAGAATTCTTTTTCAAATAGCAGCAAAACGAGTTGACGAAAATAAAAATAATTGTATCAAATTTTCTAACGCGATAAAATTCAGATTTCCTCTTGCTACACGGATTTATATTTTTTTTCTCTCTCTTTTTTTTCTTTTCTTACGAAGCAATTTCATCGAGTTGAGCCAACACGCAAATTTACCGTACATCCTAGTCATGGCACGGGCCTCCTTTGTAGTGCAACTTTAAGACAGGGGCAGAAAATGGGAGGATTAGAAGGCTGCGGAAGGAGCAAGATGGAAGATTGAGATAGAAAACGCAGAACCCACTTAAGGACGAAAATTTTCGTTGAAACTCGGCAAATAAATAATTCTTGAACGAGGCATTTCCGCGGAACGAAGACCCACCTTTCCCTGGTACTATACTCCCTGATTTCAGGATCTCTATCCTCCTTTCTAGTTGAGCGGGATCCAAGAGAAGGCGACCTTCTCTTCCCCCGTGGGACAGAGCCACCCTTATCAGCCATTGATTTACATCTCGAATTGTTCCTGCGGGAACCCCGCCTACCTGTCGCACTTCTTCCATTTCTGTTTTTCTCTCCCGACATTCGACCGCTCTACCCCTCTCCCCTCTCTCTCGCACACAACTTTTCCTTTTCTTTTCACTTCGTTTTTACGAAATATCCTCCGTAACCCGTACTGTCATTCTTTCTCGCTTCGTTACTCTTGATCCTCTTTCTCTCTCTTCTCCTTTCATCGAGATTTTTAATTTTTTTTAATTTGAAATAGGAATGTCGTCGAAATGTTTTTCTATGTATAATCTTCTAAAATCCTTGAACCAAAACGTACGAATTAAAACGTAATCCGATAAACTCGATATTATCATATAAATAGAATTATAATGCCATATGTGGAATATATAATGGCATAATTAGATTGATTCGATTCAAAGCAATGTTTATGGGAAAATGAATTAATCCTATTAACAGCAATAGATGCATACTTATTCTTGTATTTTCCTCGTTTTCGATTATTATTTGAAATATAAATATATATATATTTAAAGTTATATATTTATTAAAGTTATATATATATTTAAACTCCTTAAAAAGGCACTTTGATTTTATTGGCATGTCATTTCAAGGATTTCTGGGCCATCAAAAGTTATAAGACTTTCGAAATGTCCGCTATATTCGAGAGTTTTTAAAAGTTTCAAAGTTTCGCCAAGAGAATTTCAAGGGTTTTTATGATTCTCGATATTTACTGTACTTTCCGTTCGTATTCCATCCCGTGAGATTATTATTATTATTATTATTATTATTATTATTATTATTATTATTATTATTATCGAAATTTAAACTCGCTCGATCGATTTTTGTATCGATTCAAATTTTCCCCCCTCCGATATAATATTATAACATCAGAAAACAAGAACGATTATTAATCATTTTCGAGGGAAAAGTGATCGATTATCTTTAATAACAACAATGTTTCCCATTACGTATTTTTATATCGTTATAAACATTGATTAAATTGCCATACCATTCATAATAGTGATTAATAGGTGAAATATTTTAGAAAGCTTGTAGCTTGATTAACAACAGTTAACACGATCTAAAACGCGCGAATGTCATTTGTCATTCATGCGGTTGAAAGTGTTGAAGCGTCATTCTGTCAAACTAACAACGTAACGACTTATCTAATAGCATTTGTATTCCGTGTAAGTGCAAACCATTATACATGCTTTCATTAATCTCTCTCTCTCTCTCTCTCTCTCTCTCTCTCTCTCTCTCTCTCTCTCTCTCTCTCAACGTTGCACATATATTTAATAAAAAATTTTCCAACATTTTTAAATAAATTTAAATAAATATTTTGAAAATACAATATTTAATTAAAAAAAAATGACGAAGAAAATTGAAAATTAATTTTTATTTATAAAAATAAATATTTTGAAAATATTAAAAATTAAAAAATAATGGAAATTAAAAGTTAAAAGTATTGTAAAAAGTAACGTTAATCAATCCGTTTTAATTAAATTTTAAGATATAATATATATAAAAACAAAAAAACAAATAATCGATTACACGTTCAATCAAAATGTTACAAATTATTTAAATTTACAATTGCATGCATACACACACACACACACACACACACACACGTGCCATATATCTATTCACATCCTTGCAAAACGTTCAGTTAGATGAAAAATATGATCAATTAATGCAGTATGGATTATTATTTATTAATATGTCGAATGATAAATTTTGCTGTAATAATTCGCACATGATAAAGAATCGTTATATGTTATAAACGATTACGGATTGGAATACGGCTAGAAATTTTAATTATTGAAATTATTAACAAGGAGATATCCCTTATCGATACAGCAAATTAAGCACTATCCCGGTCAATTGATTAATATCTTTCGATATTGAATATCTTGCGACTCGTTCCCCGTTATCGATTATACATTAACACCTGCCATCATTATGCTAAATAGCTCGTTTAATCTAACAAATCGCGCGTCATCACGTCACGTGATGAAAATAAGTTTTAAATTATTATTATTATTACGAAACAACAAAATTATTACAATCTCTCCTCGTTTTCCTCGTTTATAGAGATTTCATTAAAAATTTCGAAATATAAACGCGATTAAATTATTAGAATAAAAAATCGGACATTTTATTCTAGTTACTTACATACGTTTATTTCCATATTATTGCTCTCGAAATTTTCTCAAAATTCGATCCTCTCTATCCGCCGGACATACACCTCCAATTTTCCACTGTTCTATGCTGCGTGTATATACCTGTCTCCACGTTTTTTTCCACGATTGCTTAACACGATTAACCGAACAGCGCGCGAAGAACGATAGAAACAATCGGCAGTAAATATAAAAAAGAGCTATATAAAACGCGTTCAGTGACAATTTCGTTTTCGTTCTTCTATTTCGCGTTTAAAACGCGTGACAGTAATATCTATATCTATTTCCACAAAAATGTGAACTATCAAAAATGTGAAACTGCCACCTATAAACGTCGTTAACGACGTTAATTATCGCGCTAAAACCGTTACACTTTTATCCTTTACATTATTTAATATTATCCTGAAAGTAATTTCGTTTCTTCACACAAGTGTCGCTAGTCGAACGTTTATTCAGCTAACTTCGTTCTAAACCATGATGTTCGAAAAGTAATTTCGTTTCTTCACACGAATGTCGCTAGTCGAACGTTTATCCAGCCAACTTCGTTCTAAATCATGGTGTTCGGAAAGTAATTTCGTTTCTTCACACGAGCATCACTAGTCGAACGTTTATCCAATCAACTTCGTTCTAAAGCGTGGTGTTCGGAAAGTAATTTCGTTTCTTCAAAGGATCATCACTAGTCGAACGTTTATCCAACCAACTTCGTTCTAAACCGTGTTGTTATCTCATATTTTGAGAGTTGGCATTCATGATTTATTTATAAGAAAAATTTGTTTGATTCTGTGCGGTTGTATTTTTCGTGCGTGATAACAAAGATGTGAGACCAAAAGGAGCATTTTTTATTACCGAAGAGGTAAGAATGCTATTCAGGCAGAAAAAAAGTTATGCGAAGTCGTGGAAAAGGTGTATTAACTGTACACTAGTTTCAAAATATAATTTTCAAAATTTCGTTTCGACAATTTCGACGTTAAAGATGCGCCATTCTGAAAAGACCAGTCGAAGCTGATAAAGACAAAATAAACCGATCGAAACAAACTAACGAACAATTGGAGAAATTGCTGAGATAGAATTTGTCGAATTCGACTATTCATCATCGCGTGAAACGACGTTTCATTGTCATGAAAAAAAAACGAATTATTTTTCGAATAATAAGCAAATTCGGTTACATTTACTGAAAATGATTGAATCCGAAGAAGTGATTGGATGATACTGATGTTTGCTCTCAAGGAATTACCTCTTCCCTTCCAAGTACAGAGGAGAGAAGGTAGAATGTGTTCTGCTCTGTCCTCACGTTTTCGCCTCCGGGACAATCGAAAGAAAAGGAAAAGGCAGGGAGGAAATAAGAGGGGAAACAGATTTCAGTGAGAGTGCACCCGGCACGTGTTACGTTACATGGAACCGTGCGATTGTTTCCCCGATTCCGGTTCAACTCGTGCTCGAATCCATGGACAAACATCTCTTGACGAGAGGAGAGGCGTTTCTACCGGAAAGGATCCCTTTCTCTTATTTACAACGTAAAGGAACCCTCTTTTGTGGAATTTTCTTTCTTCGAAAGAAGCGTTTATATCTTTTCATTAAGAAAAATCGAATAATTTTAATTATTAAAATCGATTTATAAAGCGTGACGTTTATAAGGCTCCCGTTTCATTTTTGTGTATGAAAGGAGGAAGAATTCGACGATATAAGTGTTTTTAAGTGAGGAAATACGATATAAGTGAGGAAAAGATTCGAGATTATAAGTTTAGATTATATTTGTATTACGTTAATCATTACTTGAACTTCGTGTCATCGATTCAACTATCCGTAAGAATAAAATTTTCTCAGTGATTAATAATAAAGAAAGCGTCAAGGACAGATCCAAAGCCTGTGCAAAGCTTGGTAAGATTTTATTTTCAACAGCTCGAATATTTTCGCTTTCCAGATCCTCGATTTAACAGAGATACAATGGCTATTCACTTCACAAGCGAGCGTAAAGTTGTTGATCAGTGATGTGAAAAATTTAATAGTCGAAATTACTTCGATAAGTTACTTCGATAACTTATTATTCAAAACATAATAATATTCGCGAATAATTGTACTGTTAAACGAATAAATGATTATTCGAGCATTTTAATAAATGATTACTTGAAGCAATTTTATTCGAAATTTTTAATCAATTATTTTTTCAATTTTAATCTTGACTCTTACGTGATTCTGCAGAATTGGACATTAATTCTAAGTTGAAAAAATAAAAAATTTCGAATAAAATTACTTCAAGTACTACAATTATTATTATATTTTGAACGATAAGTATCTTCAACTATTAAATTTTCCCTATCACTGCTCTCGAACGCGATTATTGGTCCCTCTGATCTCCTTTTAAATTTCCATTTTCACAGAAAATAACGATTGGCCGGGACAGTCTTCTAGATTAGATCGAATTAGAAGTAAAATAGAATTCAGCAACGACATACAGTTTACATTAAAGTAGAGTACAGTTAAGAGTACAGTTAAAATCGTTAGAGTCATTCGGTTTTAGACAGAAAATTCTCTGATTCTACTTGCACGAATTTGTATATTCACATTTTATCGATGGTCTGAAGGATACGTTGTTCGTAGATTTATCTCGCTCGCCTTGCATCGGAAAGAATCATTTGATAAATAAGTTAACGTGAATTGAACTACGAATATCAGATTAAAATTAGACTTTTAATTAAGAATTCTCTTAAGGTTTTCGTTCCTTCTTCCCCGTAAGTTCGTAGGCACTCGTTCATTCTATTTCTTGGCCGTCTACGCAGTCGCAAAGTTGGACGGAACTCGTTATCGGATAGAACGGCCGATTACCGCCTCGTCCCGAGTTCGTCCTCGACTTTTAACGCGATTATACCGTTGTTGAAACGCTAAATTGCGCGGCGCAGCGAGAGTTAACGCCCACGAATATCCGTACAATGTACGTACATAAACCAACTTACTTAGGAGGAGAAATAAAAATTCATCAAGTTCGGGCGATACATTTTTTTTTTTTTCTATTTCCACAATAATAGTTTCTATGTATATGTGTGTATATATATATATTTATTTATTATAATTAAACTAAAAAACTATCTATATAAGTATACATACTTTTATATATTATATATATAATATTTTATATATTTTTTTTATTTTATATATAATATTTTATATATATATATATATATACACACATTATAATTCAAAATAATAGTTCCAAAATTCTTTCCATTTCCAAAATAATAGTTTCTATATATATTTATAAATAAAAAGAAATCTCTCGCGATTGATGGTATCATACAATGAGAAGTTGGTTAAAATAACAAAATTCTATCGATATCGGGAAACAATCGTTTAAAACGTTACGCGTGACGTGTAATCGATAAAATCGCTTAACGGAACAAAGATCTGGCGGGATAAAAGAGAAGAAAAAAAAGGAGGGGTAGAGAATCGAAACACCGGTATGTTCAAGAATGAAATAGCAACGGCTCAAGGAATCAATCGAGCCTGAATATTTGAAGCATCGGGAATCTGTAAATAGGGAAAATTGCTCTAGCTGTTCGAACAAAGCCATCTTCCTTCCGAATTCCATTCAACGACGACACCTCCTTGTTCCCTCCCCGCGCATACCTTGGATAAGCAATTTACCATAGATATTACGCCGTATACTTTAAATTA
>NW_025220714.1:1279987-1398415 GCF_014066325.1 Apis laboriosa | reverse complement strand
AAAAAAAAAAAAAAAAAAAAAAAGAAGAAAAGGAAAAGGAAAAAATTTTAATTAGATCCGAAAAAAATAATCGAGGATAGATGGGATGTGACTGTGAAGAAAATTACACCCTAATTACGTTTTAAGAGGATGATACGATTCCACGTTACGCGTAATTGTTTAACAACCTTAGTTCGAGAATTATACATACGTAACTAAAATTTCAACGATTACGATATTAGCGGTTGTTTGCTTTTCATTTGCACACACCGTTTGCGTTTTACACGGTTTTAAGCTTCGATATGGAAACTGTTATACCTAATTAGCCCGTATACTTTTTATTAACGCCCACCATCCAATGAAATCCAGTTCCAGCAGGATTTTACGGCGTATCGATCTAAAACGCGTTTCGTTTTATTCGTAATTTTATACCGTAATGATTATCAAATTACGAGTTCAGTCGATGGAAGGAACGAATTGCGGGTCTGATTGCTTTAATTTTTCACAACACCTCGATGCATTAAGCATAGAATCCAAAGAATTCTAACATTTTATTTCTCATCGATATAAAGCTAATTACGAGTATAATTTAATTTAATTTAATTTAATGTAATTTTGTATTCGATCGTTCTAGAACTGATTTGATAAATAAAAATAATCTTTAAATATTTTTAAATATTCTTGTTACAGCTACCTCTGTGCAGAATTATCCAAAGGACTCGTACCCAGATACTTTTCTCCATCCAATTTCGAGAGATCATTCTCCTTTGTTCAATACGTTATTATCATATTCCTCCCCCATTTGACGAATGGCAAACGTGTCGAAAGAATAGAGAGAAAGAAAATGCAATGTGTATTACAAAACCTTTCTTGTAATTCGTACATATAAAAGTAATTACACCGGTTTGCGGGTGGTAGAAACGACAATCGGAGAAACATTCTACGCTCCACTCCTTTGCATAAGTAGCGTAACGCGATTATCGCGGGGCAATCGTTTCTGGACCGCGATACCGTTATTTATACCGGTCGGCAAAAACCCCGACCCTCCTCGTGGATATTAGCTCGAGGTAAAAACGCCCGCCACCAGAATCCTGTTGTTTTTAAACGAGTTTACGCTTGGAAATACCTACTTAACCGTATTCGCATAATCTCGGGTGGGAGGGGTAAGAACGGATTGAACCTGAGTCGGTTTCGTTGTAAAAATGTAATGAAGCCACTGGGTAAAAATTTAAATAGGGGGAGAGGGAGAGAGAGAGAGAGGGAGAGAGAGAGAGAGAGAGAGAGAGAGAGAGAGAGAGAGAGAAGAGCGCGAGATCAGAGATTATTGTGCTCTGATACTTTACTTCCGATAAGAAGGAGAAAAGGTTCGAAGCAATCGTACACCTGTAAATGAACACCCACTATCGCTAAACCAATCGTTGTTTGGCCAATTTTACGAGGCCCTTCCAACTCCATCTGGAGATATCGATTACCGATCGTATCTCGGTTTTCTTCTAATTCTAAAAAAAGAAAAGAAAAAATAAATAAAAAACGAAAAGGACACTTTTCCTCACCGACCTCTACTCGAGGGAAATCGTGCTGGATACCGAGAATTGGAGAATCAACTTTTAGAAAGGATACCGGTGCGGTAAGTTTCGGATTTCTCTTCGAAATTCTCCTCGAGACCGAGGAGCGAGTTCGATTGTTTTACTTTACCGCGTAATTGCCACGCCTCACCGCCGTGTAATCTTTTAACCGAAGCCAGTTAACGATGAAGAAACGATTATCGAATCTATTATTCGAATTATATCTCAAATTTATATATCGGATAGTGGTAATTAGTTCCGGGAATTATTTAACGGGTGAACTTTTTTTTACTTCTGTGGCGAAAATTATATCGTCGAATTGGCGAAAGATCGAGAGAGAGAGAAATCAAGATGAAAGGAGATGGACGACTGGTAATGAAAACCAAGAGGAAACCAGCTCTTACCGTTTGAACACCAATTTGCATATTCTATTGACCTTCTCGTGGTTCGCTAGTTCTGTAATTGGCGTAACTTTACCTTTCAAACCGCTCCTAATATCATACCTATTCTGTCCAACTTCCACTCTTGAACGTTATCCCGATAGGCGGACGCGAGTGTCCCTCTACAAGTTAACGTACGCTTACATGCACGCGTCTCATCCTCCACACTGCTCTTTATTACGTTCAACCTCGATTATCGGAATACCGTTTAACCGAACGCTCGATTATCCAAACATGGACGTTCAACATCGAGGAAAGTTGGCAAAAGATGGCCTAGCTATCGTACGAATTATATTAACATCAACAATCACGTGATAATTTTTTTTCTTCCAACGCCACTCACGAGATTCGTCGATAATTCGCTTATTATGAATTTCCAACGGGTAACTTGATCGCGATTAAATTTTCCGCTTCCCCTGTATATACCAGTTTAAGATACTGTTACAATCAAGCCGGATTCAAGCTGATCCTCCCTATAACGCAAGAAATTTCAGCTTAGATTGAATCGAGTATAAATGAATACCGGTGCGATTACACGAGCGCGGTGTAATCAGAGGACAGTTTGGGAAAGTTTAGATTAGTCATCTCTGTTCTCACAATTATTACAAGTATACGCTTCTCTCTTGACTTGGCGAAGAAATTGTCTCGTGTTTTTCATCAACGTGTAGAAGAAGCATCTACATTTGACATTTGGAAAAATAATTATATAAATTAATGGAAATTATATAATTATATATAGATTAAATCATTTTCCTGTTACGAAACTGTTTAACCTACTAACGTAATATTTGCTATCTGTATAACCGATAGGACGGTGTTACGCAATGCATATATCAACTTTGAAAAAGAAGCACGGCAAAAATTGAGGCCGCTAGTGTACAATGAATAAATAATAGTACACTGAAGAAATAATGATTCCGATAAGCATCAAAGATAAGATAAAATGGAACATTAATAACTATTCCATTATTCTCCTGAGAATATTAATTCTGTTATAAATAAAATGTATTATTATAATACGTGTGTGTAATATGAAAGTGGTTTTTCGACGAAGAACAAAAAATACCTAATGAAATGTTCAGGAGAAAGTTACTCTCGATACGCTTCGTTGGTTACGAAAGGAAATTCAAAGATATTTTATTCAATTTCATACGTGTGTTTATAAAGATTCCCTAATATCGATGATATTTTTCATAACATAATAAATGTTAAAACGAATAAAGTAAAATACAATTTATTATTCATGAATATTCAAATGTCTAAATGCACGCATAATTACATGCGAAATAAGGATGTCATAAATAATTTCTTGTCATCGTTATTGCGTCAATTTTCGATTATAAAAAATTTAATTAATTTAATTTCTATCTTTATATCATATTTAATTCCGATTAAATGCTAATATGTACCAATTTCGTCGCTTACCATTTTTTATATATTTTTCTTATACATTTTAAAACAATCTCTTTAATTATAGCGATCACATTTGATAATTTTCACCGAATCGAATACGAGTTCATTTGAACTATCTATTCATTTGTTGCACATCCTCTTATCGGTCCTTTCGTTCTATCGATCAAAAGCATCGTCTATAACAAATTTCTCTAATCTTAATTCTTAATCATATTATTCCTCTTTTTATTATCTTCTCATTATCTCGAGACTAATTAAATTTTATATTACACACATAAAGTAGAGATGAATGAAAATATTGTACATATATATATATACATAATATAAAATATATAAAAGAAACGCAAAGGGAGAAAGTAACTGGAACAAATTTCTACTTGCGTTACTTGCAACATTTATTTTGCAAGATATATACCGGAAATCAATGCCACGCTTCGAGAAGCATACAAAGTAGCTTGTAAGCAAGAAGCAGAATGCAGGAAAGAGTGGAACCAGCCCAACTTATCTTTCTATCCCAGCATTGTTTTATTTCCTCGAGTAATTCATTGATTTCACGCGCGTGGAGGGACCAGAGATAGATACTTATGCAACTTAACCTATAGTAGATCTGACATTTAGACTTTAGAAAGTTTCTCTACGCATTCTCCAAATACGAAATAAATGTTAACGTATTAGAAATTATTCTTTTTCTTTGTAATAGGGATAGATAGAGTTTCGAAAAAATATTTAATCGAATCAAAATTTCAAAGAAAAATCGTATTAATAATTCTTAGATCTGGTTCGATGATTAAAATTGTTCCCAGTTTTGGAAAAATTTTAGAATTTTTATTTTCATTCGCGCAATTATTATTTTAATAATCGAAAAAATTTAATAATCGCACGAAACTAATTTATTAAAGCGTACCACTTACATTTTACGATACCCAAAAGAAAATATAATAAAGATAATAACATCGTTCGATTAACTCGACTTTCTTTCTCCTTTCGACTTTTTACTCGAGAATGACTCATCGAGTCGCCGTTCAAGTAACGATTATCCCAAACACCTGGTAATTTTTCCGATGTCTTTCACGAAACACTGCACACTTCTCGCCAACTTACCACAGAGGTATACCATACCTCGTTAGTCCCACTCTGTATCCAACGTCTCTTCCCCACTTTCGCTTCGATTTCATAGATGGATAACCAGTCTGGAATCAAGATTGATCGAAGGGATTCGCGCTTTTATCCTTCCCCCCCTCCCTCGCCCCGAACTTCGAGAGAACGATTATCTGCATTCTTCTGCGAACTGTTTCGAAACACGCTCAACGGATAACACGTTCTCGCGTATCCTTTATCCTCGATCGTTATTATCTCACCGGAGACGACCATAATTTCGTCGCTTTCGTTTCGCTATAATAATAAACAAAAAAAAATATACAATCGTTCGGTTAATAATAATTTCGTTCGTGAAAAAAAAAGAGTATATATACATACATATACATATATATACATAATACGTATACATATATATATAATATTAAAAATGTTTTATTATATCGAAGCGACGTTGAGCCGATAAACAATTAAAATCTACACAGACACACATATATATATATATATATTATTAGTTTAGCCTTAAATCTACGCCGGTTTCGCGCCTTTCCTTCTGTGCTGTCCACCGCTACTCGGTTTCGGCTTCGGGGGCGGATTCTCCAACGCGTCCAACTCCTCGTCGGTCAATTGACCTTTGTACCAGTCTTTGCTGAAAATTTCGAGAGAGAGAGAGAGAGAGGTGATCATCCCATTGAAGTAAAATTCGACGGACTCACCACTCGGGTATCTTCCTCGCCCAGTCGCATTTTCCAGTCCGCTCGTCGAACGCTTGCCCCAACTTGCACCCGCTCCTCCTCGGTATCTCCCCGTTCACGCACACGTAAAAATACTGGCAATCCTCCGTGTCAGGGTATCTAGGGTGAGTGGCAGCGATCGCCTCGTCCACTCTAGGGCACGTGAAGTTGAACAACTCCCTGGAACCGCAACCCTTCTTCTGCGCCTCGTCCGGCCAATTGCATATACCCGTCTTCTCTGAGAACACCAGACCCTCAGGGCACGTGATCATGTTGTACTTGCCCTCCACGCAGTAATAGAACGTGTTGCATATCCTGCTATCCTCGTGGGCGAAGTAACCGTGCATCCTTGGACAATGGGGGGACGGTTGTGGTTTCTCTGCGGAAAATTGGAAGGGGGGGAGATCGATTTTCGGTTTATACGCTTTTTATACATATATATACACGCACACGCGCGCGCCCGTTCCTCCCTTATCGAGGAGTGAAGAGGAGGGTAGGAATATTTCGAATATGGCCCCTTACGCAATTTCGGCCTCTTGGAGCAATCGATTCCGAACGGGAGATCGCACTTCTCGTGTTGGGGGCTAAAGTCGTTGAACACGAGGCCGTCGGGGCACAGTTTCTCTATAACTTTCCCGTCCCGGCAGTCGTAATATTTGTCGCACTGTCCCGCATCGGGGAAATAACCGTTCGGCTCGGGACACTGATCCGATACCTCTTCCTCGTCCTCCTCGTACTCCTCCTCGGCGGATATCTGCTGCTGCTTCCTTTGCAACGCTGGCAAACTTACTTTCCTACGATTCTGCTCGAGCGCTTCTTGCTTCCTCGTCAAACCGGTGACCGCGCCTGAGAACAAGAAAATATTCCATTACTTTTTTTTTCTTATCCTAAGGAGAAGGAAAGAAAAAGTGTTTTCTTATTATTCAAAAAAAATTATATTTTCTTTTCTTTCATTCTCAAAGGGAAGAATTGGATATTTTTATTCCTTTATGGGAGAAGGTGGGGCTTTGCAATGCGGATGCATTGTAAGTAAAAAATGAATTTGAATAAAAAAATACAAAGAGAGAGAAGGAATAAGAAGCGGTGAATGGCGGCGAGAGAGAGAGAGAGAGAGAGAGAGAGAGAGAGAGAGAGGGTCGACCGGTCGGAGTATTTTCAAGGCGGCGCGACGTCTTGCGTCCCTGAATAAACGCCGGTTGTACGTAAACGCAGCGCGCCGGTCGACCTCGCGAGCGGAAGAAAGCGAGAAAGCGCCTCGCTATGCCTGCCTTGGCTCGATCTTAACTTAACTTTCCAACGCGTGTCTCGGGATTTTCGGATCGAAGAAAGGATAAAATTTCGTGTATTTCGTTTAAATCGAATTCTATTCTATAATTCGAATTTCTATCATCGCATCGAGACGATCATTTTTCGATTCGATCGTTTATTTATTTATTTTTTAATCGACACACGTTCCAGAGAAATTTATATATTCCATATATAATAAAATTATTATATTCCATATAATTTATATATTGTTATATTATCGTTGCTATCGATCGGGATCATTATTTTTTCTTTCCTTTTTCTTTTTCTTCAAATTGACACGTATTCCAAAGAAATTTATGAGTATTCCATATTGCCCATTTTATATCGATTGCTACGTTTTAGAAATAAAAAATTCGGAGAAGAACGCGCTAATTTAAATTTATTCCATATTTAAATTGCAATATCTAGGATTAGAATCGAGAACGTGCAAACGTGTACAATCAACGGAGTTAACGGAGTAGATTGCGAGGCGGTAAGAAGTAAAACAATATCTCGGCTAAAGGTCACTAGTCAAACTGGCCGTCGTATCTCGATGATCCGTTTGTTCTATAATTTTTCTCTCAATTCACAAATATTACGAATATTATACAAACAATTTTTTTCACGAGTTTTACTATGAAAAAAACTACGCGTGTTCGAGTCGTGGCAAACAATAGAAAGTTAGAAACGATGGAAGCGGCATTGAAAATTATTGCAAAATATCGCAAAATATACGTCGGTATATTATTCGTGTACCATTATTATTATTATTATTAATAAAATTACTCACCGAGACAAATCAGCAGGCACAACACCTCCGTCTTCATGGTGACGGAGGAGGAGGTGGAGGAGGCGGGTTGACAAGAGAAGAGAAGGTATACGTATTCGTTTTCTCGTTCGTCCGGGAATCGAGTCACGGTCGTCGTGGACGTGATGGAATTGATGACTAGAGAGTACTGGATCGCATCGAGAGGGTCCCAGGGCCTTATATGCATCCCCCACTATTCCGTTCACGAACGGTTACAACACTCGATGACCGCGTACTTAACTCGAACGAATACGCCGTCAGTTGCTTCCTCTGCCGTCGATCTCTTTCTCTCTTTCTTCCTTTTATAAATCGTACAACAATCCATCCAATAGTTCGTCCGACATGTCCACGTATATATATATATATATTCTTTTTGTATATTTTTCGAAAACCATTATTTTTCTCCTCTTACAATACAATGATAATCTTTCGATCGATTCGAAAAGTTCAATTGTTTACCTTACGTAGAGGTTATGTATATGGAACGTTTTGGAATGTTCGTTCGTGCTTGCAATGTATATTCCCAGTGGAGAAAATATATATATGTATATATTTAATAATTTTTAATAACAAGTCTCGCGATCCCACCATCCTTCGGGATTCTTCCTCACCCAAAGTTTTCTCAATTCGTCGTAAGTGAAAATGATCAACGCGTACGGTATACCGGGCAGCCACCATTCGGCGAGGAGGGGATAGGTGCGAAGGATCACGTCCATGTAGGGGGCGTAGCAAACCACGCATGCGACAACCAACTCGAAAATAATACCGAAGTTGAGCACCCAGTTGTTCATTCCCTGGCGGAAGAGGGAGTTGCGACGAGTTTTGCATATCATCACGTCGGCCACCTGTACGATCACTATGCTGACGAAGAAAGCCGTGTGGCAAGTGTACTCGAGAATTTTTCGTTGCTCGTAAGTCCATTCCTGGCCGAAGCTGTCCTGCAGATCGTTCACTACGATGCAATCCCACGAGGATCTCAGGTTCAACAATGTGTACGGCATGAAACCGTGCTCGGCCATAACGACGAAATAAGTGAAGAAACCTGCGCATGCCTCTATTATCCCTATCTGCCCGTAACTCATGAAAAGCAAGGATCGGCTGACGAGATGATCCTTGAACGGTATCCTCGGTTTCCTGTAATTACGTTACATCGTTACAACCGCGCTCTCTCTCTCTCTCTCTCTCTTTTTCTCTCTCTCTTTCTCTCTGTTTATCTAGATTATCACCTGAGCATGATATCCGATTCGGATTTCTCGTAAGCGAGCGAGATGGCCGGCCACATATCGGTGCCGAGATCAATGCACAATATGCATATCACTCCCACTGGCAACGGTATACCGAGAAGGATGAACGCCAAGAATGGAAGTATCTCTGGAACGTTGCTGGCCAATGTGTAACCGATGCTCGATTTCAAATTGTCGAACAGCCTTCTCCCCTCTTCGATCCCAGTCACTATAGACGCAAAGTCATCGTTCAATAGAATTAAGTCCGCGACTTCTTTACTCACGTCTGACCCTGGTTGGTTCGAACATTTCATTCGATGATAAAAAATCGTAATTCCAATTCGTTTCGATCGAAGTAACGTTGGAGAAAGGAGGGAGACAAAGAGAGAGGGAGGGAGAGAGGGAGAGTGAGAGAAAGAAAGAGAGAGAAAGAGAGAGATACCGGCGATCCCCATAGCGATACCGATGTCGGCCTTCTTCAACGCAGGCGCGTCGTTCACACCGTCCCCGGTCACAGCTGTGATCAGATGAAGCCTTTGGCAACTCTCGACGATCTGAAGCTTCTGAACGGGGGACGTCCTCGCGAAAACTATCTCCGGATACCTTCTTATTATGCGATCCAATTCGTACGGCTCGAGATCCCTTAGATCCATACCGGTCACAACGATCGACTGCTCTTTTCCCTCGTTCTCGTTGCTGAGGAAGTCGTCGGTGATGATGCCCACGTATTTGGCGATCGCCCTTGCCGTGTCCGGATGGTCGCCGGTCACCATGATCACCTTGATCCCGGCGCAACGACATTTGTACACGGCGTCGGGCACCGTTGGCCTCGGAGGATCCATCATCGATATCAAACCGATCTAAATCGCCACCATTATATATATATATTTGGTATAATTGGAATGTATGATATTCAAATTAAAAGAAAAAGAAAAGGAAAGGAGGGAATTTATTTGGTATAATTCGAATATTTGGTACGGTATTCGAATTAAAGGAAAAAGAAAGAAAGGAATTTATTTGGTAATTCGAATATTTAATATGGTATTCGAATTAAAGGAAAAAGAAAGAAGAGAATTTATTTGTTATAATTGGAATATTTGCTATGGTATTCGAATTAAAGGAAAAAGAAAGATGGAAATTTATTTGGTATAATTCGAATATTTGATATGGTATTCGAATTAAAGGAAAAAGAAAGAAGGGAATTTATTTAGTATAATTCGAATGTACGGTATTCGAATAAAAAGAAAAAGAAAAAAGGAAATTTATTTGCTATAATTCGAATATTTGGTACGGTATTCGAATGAAAAAAAAAGGAAAGAAGGAAATTTATTTGGTATAATTCGAATATTTGGTACGGTATTTGAATTAAAGAAAAAAGAAAAGGGAATTTATTTCGTATGATTCGAATATTTGATACGGTATTCGAATGAAAAGGAAAAGAAAAAAGGAAATTTATTTGCTATAATTCGAATATTTGGTATGGTATTCGAATGAAAAAAAAAAGAAAGAAGGGAATTTATTTGTTATAATTCAAATATTTGGTACGGTATTCGAATTAAAGAAAAAAAAAAAAGGAAAGAAGGGAATTTATTTGGTATAATTGGAATGTACGGTATTCGAATGAAAAGAAAAAGAAAAAAGGAAATTTATTTGCTATAATTCGAATATTTGGTACGGTATTCGAATTAAAAAAAAAAAAAAAGGAAAGAAGGGAATTTATTTCGTATGATTCGAATATTTGGTATTCGAATTAAGTATTCGAATTAAAGAAAAAAGAAAGAAGGGAATTTATTTGTTATAATTCGAATATTTGCTATGGTATTCGAATTAAAGGAAAAAGAAAAAGGAAAGAAGGGAGTTTATTTCGTATAATTCGAATATTTGCTATGGTATTCGAATGAAAAGGAAAAGAAAAAAGGAAATTTATTTGCTATAATTCGAATATTTGGTACGGTATTCGAATTAAAAAAAAAAGAAAGAAGGGAATTTATTTGTTATAATTCGAATTTGGTACGGTATTCGAATTAAAGGAAAAAAAAAAAGGAAAGAAGGGAGTTTATTTCGTATAATTCGAATATTTGGTACGGTATTCGAATGAAAAGGAAAAGAAAAAAGAAAATTTATTTGCTATAATTCGAATATTTAATATGGTATTCGAATGAAAAAAAAAAGAAAGAAGGGAATTTATTTCGTATGATTCGAATATTTGATACGGTATTCAAATAAAGGAAAAAGAAAGAAGGGAATTTATTTGTTATATTTCGAATATTTGATACGGTATTCGAATTAAAGGAAAAAAAAAGGAAAGAAGGGAATTTATTTGGTATAATTGGAATATTTGGTACGGTATTCGAATTGAAGAAAAAAGAAACGGGAATTTATTTGATATAATTGGAATATTTGATATGGTATTCGAATTAAAAGAAAAAGAAAGATGGAAATTTATTTGGTATAATTCGAATATTTGATACGGTATTCGAATTAAAGGAAAAAGAAAGAAGGAAAGAAGGGAATATATTTGGTATAATTCGAATATTTTCTATGGTATTCGAATTAAAGGAAAAAAAAAAAAAAGAAGGAATGAATGGAAAAAGAGAATTTATTGGAGGAATTTATTTGGTACGGTATTCGAATGAAAAGAAAAAGAAAGAAGGAAGGAATGGAAAAAGAAGAATTTATTGGAGGGAGAATTATATGATTTTATAAGGAATTTTTATTTTTACCAGTCTCAAGTTGTTGAGGGGGAAGTTTAGGGGGTCCTCTTTGAACACGAAGCCGGGTGGGAATGTAGTGACGGGGAGGTCGAGGTCGGCGAAACCGAGGACGCGCTCCCCGTTGTTGGCGAGGACGTAGCAGGACTCGGTGTACGCCTCCTTGATCTCGTCGTCGAGCTTCCTCGTTTCGTTGTTGAACGCCACCGTCGAGCACCGTTCCAAAACTCTTTCCGGTGCCCCCTTCAAGAAAACAATGTGCTTCTTCCCGCACAGATAAACGTTGGCTTGGAATTTGTCCGTCGAGTTGAACGGTATCTCGAACATCTAGATATATTCAGGAGGAGGGGAGAGAGAGAAAGGGGCGAATCGAACGAATATTAAGGAGAAATTTTTCGTTTCGTATCATCTACCAATCAAATATGGGCAAAAGAGATACCTTGGACATACCTTTTTGCAGACTCTCCTGTAAGATTCCGCGCCACCCTTCACAAGCACCTCCATGCATTTCAACAAAGCGGCGTCCGAAGCGTCGCCTAAAATCTTCCTCTTGGCTATAGGCGGTTTCGGTATACCCTCGGGCAAAGGCTCCCACTCGGCCCGATTGCACAGGCTCGCAACCCTGGCCAAGTTATTAAATCCAACATCGCGAATATATTTCCTCCACGTATCCGAGATCATCACCTCCCTCAACTGGCCGTTGTACCACATGTGCCGCACCTTGCCACCGAACAATTATATCGATTTTATGTAAAAAGAATAAAAACGAAGAATACTTGCTTCGTCGTATTATAATATTTGAAGAAAAATATATATATATAGCGTGTATCGAGACTCTCGAACGAAGAAATTTATTTATTTGAATTGGAAAAAAAATGGAAGCGAATAAACATTAGTTTTTTTATTACTCGATACTGTGAATGAAAAAATTTATTTATTTGAATTAGAAAAAAAAAGTGGAAGCGAGTAAAAAGTTAAACGTTAGTTTCTTTATTACTTTGTATACAAAGATTATGTTTGAAGAAAAAAAAAATATATATATATATATCAGAACTAAGAAATTGCGAAGAAAATTTATATAAAAATTTGAATTAGAAAAAAAATGGAAGCGAATAAACATTAGTTTTTTTATTACTTTGTATACGAAGATTATATTTGAAGAAAAAATATATATAAATATCGTATATCAAAACTTTCGATACTGCGAATGAAGAAATTTATTTATTTGAATTGGAAAAAAAATGGAAGCGAGTAAAAGAAAAAGAAATATATATATATCGATACAGCGAACGAAGAAAATTTATATAAAAATTGAAAAAAAAAACACTATTAAATAGAATTCCTTAAATAAGGAATAAAGAAATTTATTTATGAAAAAAAAATATATATATATATATAGTATATCGATATAGCGAACGAAGAAAATTTATATGAAAATTGGAAAAAAAAAAAAATTTTATATTAAATAAAATTCCCTAATAATAAGAGATTTCGTCTTCAATGAAGCTTACGGTCATTTTATTTTGAGTGAGGGTCCCCGTTTTGTCACTGCAAATGACAGCCGTGCAGCCCAGGGTCTCGATAGCTTCGAGATGTTTCACCATACAATCTTTGCTCGCCATTTTGTTCGCGGTAAGCGTGAGGCTAACGGTCATAGTGGCTATCAATCCCTCCGGCACGTTGGCAACAATGATGCCGAGCAGGAACGTGATTGAATTGATCCAAGTGTATCCCATAGTGGTGGACAAAGTGAAGAACAACATCCCGAGGAATATTGCCCAGCACGATATTAATTTCATAAATCGTTGGAGCTCGCGCGAGAGCGGCGTCTGCCTTGGCGCCAATTTAGAGGTTAGCTTAGCGATCCTACCCATCACGGTGTGATCACCGCGGGCAACTATCACTCCTTTTCCGCTCCCTGTCGCGCGACATTAACGAAACTTTTAAGAAAGATGGAAACGACGGGTAAGGGGGAGAGGGATACATAAGGAAACGAATAGAAATGCAAATTTTGCTTTCCTCACGTGTCACGTTTAGATACCTTCCACTATGTCTGTTGTGAAGAAAACCATATTCTTAGCTTGTAACACGTCAGTTGTTGGAATAATGTTGGCCGTTCTTAAAAGCGGAATCGATTCGCCGGTAATCGAAGCATGGTCCACTTTAAGACCTTAAGATCACAACATATTATATACATATATATTTCTTTTTGTGTTTGTGTTGATCGGATTGTTAGTTAAAAAAAAAAAAAAAAAAAAGATAGAAGGAAACGAACGAGAATTATTAATATTAATGATTAAAATTATTATTCATATTATTTTATATATACCAGTGATTGAAGATATACTAGTGAATAAGTGTGTATTTTACAACGACAAAGCTACGACGATGACGACGCTTTACGATATGTATGTATATCTCTGGAGCGTCGAGGAAAGAGAAAGGCGAGGACTTTTTTCGCCGAGAAATAAGAAAGTTACGGCCGCAACTGCAGCGATACGGATTTACCTTGACATTCCAGGATCCTAATGTCAGCGGGTACTCGTTCACCGGTTTCCAAAAGGACAATGTCCCCCACGACTAATTCGGCTACGAACACTTCCTTTTTTTGCCCGTCCCTCAGAACCTTGGTCTTTTGTGGTAACATCTGTTGGAACGATTCTATGATTTTATTACTCTTCGACTCCTGGTAATGGCTGAACATCGCCGTGACTAAAATTAATATGACAAACACGATACTGAGCCCCAAATGCTCGTTCGACGCTTCACCGTAAGTACTATGTTCCAAAAGATAATTGCACAAGCATAATATAACGCCTACCTAAAGGATAAATCGATAAACCTTTTATTAGAATTATTATAATATAATGCCTATCGTGCCATTATCTATAAAAATTACGAGAGAATGGCGAGAATGGCAAAGAAATATCTTATCTCTTTTATACTTTTTTTTCCCCACGGGATATTTATTATACCCATATCAACGAAGAAAATCCTCCGAAACACAGACGTAAGAATTTTAACAAGCTGGAAGGTTTTTTCGGTGGCGTCAGTGTATTTGGGCCAGTTTCGGCTAAACGAGCGCGTGCAACGTTCATGGAAAGGCCATGCGTCGCATCGGTTTCTAATCTTTGTAATAAATCTTCCAACGGTTGGAGGTGAATATCTGTTTCTATATCACGGCGCAATAATTCGAGATTAGCATTAGCACGACGTCTTCGTTTGTTAAACCATCGAAATATGTTAAAATAATTCATTATAAATATTATTGGGGATAGATTGGTTAAAAGAAAAATATATTTTTTTTTTATATATATAAAAAATATGATATAACCAACATACGCGTGTTTAATACCAAAACTGTATCGAGATATCGTAACAGATTTCTCAACAGTAACGTATAACGATTCGATTTTACCCTGAATAAAATATATTTTTGTGTATAAATAATTATTTATTGCACGAGAATACAAAATGTTTCGAGTATGTTACATTACATTATTATACAAGTTGTTACGTTTTAATATTTTAAATAAATTATATAAAAAAATAAAATAAACTTTGGTAAATTAATTATTCGTATAACGATCAAATATGAAATTTATAAATATTTGATTCAATTTAATTCGTGAATGAAAAATTAATTCGTTCGTTATTATATAAATTTGTAAATTTTGTTATTGCAAATATTTAAACATGTTTTTTCCTATTGTAAAAAGTTATGTAAAATTACGTTTTGTACGTAATAATTAAAATACCGACAGTATAGTATAATAATTGAATGAAGGGAAATGCTCTACTTTATCTACCGAGTGTTTCGAGTGTCGACGAAAGAAAGAAAAAGATGGTGGCGCTGATGTGCAAAGGCCGAAAGCTATTCGAGTCTGAAAACTAGGTAGACGCCACGCAGAGAAAGCAAGTTTTCGGATCGCCATAATAGCGCCATAGCGGTGTGTACATCGTCCCACTCGTTCGTCGTTCGTGACGGGACGCTTACCGACGCTCGGCGTCGTTTTTTAGAGTTTTGATTAATGAGTGAAATATTCCAATCAAATTAAGTGTTCTTGTCGCGATTATTCCTTACGCTGGATTAATATTCAAATATACAACGTTCAAGAAGAGTCGAAGAGAAGATCGACGTTGGGGACGCGTGAGTGTGTACTTTGTGGGTGTCTGGTAGTCAAGAAAACAGGCCGGAATGGAGAATAGGCCGGCACCACTTCGCTCTAGGCGAGTCTGCCGATTTTGTTTGACCGAATCAGAACCACTTTGCTTCATTTATGAACGGGATCATAGCAAACCGTTTCAAGTACCACTTACCCTCCAAATCATGTCTTGCGTCGCCATCGAGGTAATTATTCTCCTCTAAAACGGCATCGACTGCTACTGATGTATTTCCTGCCTATCTTTTGTACCATATTCCTTCGTACTTTTAAATATTTTTATTACTCGTTATGTTTAATGCATCTTTTTTTTTTTTTTTTTTTTTTTTTTTTTTATTAAAAATATTGATCTTTGTCTAACTATTTCTTATTATCGATATCTTTCATCGAATAAAATTTGGTTTGGATAACGCAGATGTCATATTTGCCGATTGAGCAACATATTCAATCTCTTCTTATTGTAATTCAATCGTAAAAAAATCTTAATTCGTTGATACGATCAATATATATCCTGTATATAATAAATGATATATGATTGAAAAAAATTCAAATTTAAAACAATAACTTTTTTATTCATATGATTATTAAAATCAATCATATGTCATCGATAATTTCGTTTTAAGCACTGTGATGGTAAAACACGAAATCTATTACATTTTTTTGTCTAATATGTTTTTTATTATCGATATTTATATATGTGTATATATATATATATATATATATGTATGCATAAATATGTAAATAAATAAATATTTTATAAAAAATAATATTTCTTGTTTTAAATGCTATAAATTTTTTACTCGTTACAATTGTTATTTAGGATAATAAATTTTGGCGCGAAAATATTTATAAAATTTATAACTCTATATTAGATTTTATCTTATTATTTTTAATTATTTATATTTTGTAAAATAAATTTCAACCATGACTCATGATTATAATCTATATTATATATATATGTATATATATATATATAGTTTTAATGTGATAGTTTATAATATTTTAATACTTTATGTTTAAGGTATACGCAGCTGATGGAATGCCACAAATGATTTGTAATATGTGTCGCTGGAATCTCGATAGATCTTATAAATTTAAACTTCAATGTAAAAAGGCAGATGAAGCATTACGAGCTTATCCATTATCTGGTGTCTTGCCAAGACCATTCCCACCAATTCCAAATGATCCTCCTGATATGAACAATAAACGACCTTCGGAACAAAGACCTCAAAGTGAAGGAAATAAGAAACCTCGAGTTGATAATGGTGATAGAGAAAGAAGAGAAACACGGGAAAGAGATAGAGAAAGGGATAGAGAAAGAGATAGGGAAAGGGATAGGGAAAGGGAAAGGGATAGAGAAAGGGAAAGGGAACGTGAGAGAGATAGAGAACGTGACAGAGAAAGAGAAAGGGAAAGGGAAAGAGAAAGAGATAGACAAGTAGAAAATCAAAGAGACAAAGAAGATCAACATGATTTTTATGAAGAAGAACAAGATGCTGGTAGCGAAGGAGATCAGGATACGAATAGTACTAAAGAGGAACAAAAATTAGAACCAGGTGAGATAAGAGTACATGCGTGTGATCAATGCGATCGTACGTTTCCTTTGCGACAAGCTCTTGCTTTACACATTCAAAGAGCTCATCGTGATCGTAATTATAAATGCACAGTATGTGACCGCATGTTCTTTTCTAAATATGATCTTGGAAAGCATATGACTACTCATTCGGAAGAGAAACCATTCTCTTGTCCAATTTGTAACAAACAATTCTCAAGAGCAAATTTATTACAACGTCATGAAAAAGTTCATAGAGATGAATTGCGCTATGGTTGTCAACATTGCGATCGTGAATTCTTTACAACAGAAGAATTAGAAAAACATGAGGATTCTGTACATAAAAAGGAAAAACCGTTCCAATGCAATATTTGCAATAAACGTTTTACATATAAACAAGGTTTGGAACGTCATGAAGTGCTGCATAACGAAGATAAGACTTTCGTTTGCGAATATTGTAAGGAAGCATTCCGTACAAGTACTAAGTTAGCTCGTCATTTAACAACTCATGCTGGACATCGACCATACTTATGTAAATTATGCCCACGTTCATTCCTTTTATCCCATCACTTAACAAGACATATGCGAACTCATTCTGTAGAAAAACGTCATGTTTGTGAAGATTGCGGTAAAGCATTCAAACGTAAAGAGAGTTTAGAAGTACATCAATTAACGCACACAAAACGCACAGGTATGGGTTTAACATGCGATGTTTGTCAAGAATCATGTAGAAACAGAGCAGATTATGTTACACATATAAAGCAACATATTGAAGCAGGTGAAAAAATGGGACCAGATGGATTACAACCTGATAATAAAACCAAACTTGAATTGGATTCCGACGAGGATGAAGAGGAAGAACAATACTCGGATGGAGATGATGATTATGAACCGCCAGCATATATTGTGAAAAAACTTCCAAAACCAAATAAACCATCGGAAAGCGAAGAAGAACCAGAGACAACAGAAAAAGAAGAAAATCAAAAAGAACAAGTTGTATATGTAAGAAACAAAGATGGAAATATGATTAAAAAGACAATTAAAACTTTGATGCCTATTCAACGTAGAGAAGTACAAGATACCAAAATAAAACAAAGTCCCTCGGGTAATCAATCACAATCAAATACGAAACCTTTACAATCTAAACAAACTGAAGAATCCTCAAAGTCTTCCCGCGTAGATGAAACAGAAGCACAAGTACAAAAAATTGTTGCATCTGTGTTTAAGGAACATAAAATACCGCTAAAACATCAAAATGTTCAAGAACAAAGTAAAGAATCATCTATATCTACAAATCAATCTAGATCGCAACAAAGTAGTTCACAAAATCAAGTTTCTTTGAAAGATGAAAAATCTGAAACTCCCGTATTAGTCAGTGGAACACCAAAAGCTGTAAATACTGTTAAAGTAATAAAGAGAATTGTTGTAAGGAAACCTAGCGGTAATACCGAAACTAGTACATCCACGATAAAAGACGAGGATGGTACTTCTCAAACTCTTAGTACAGGACATAAAGTAACAAAAAGAGTAATCGTTCGTAGAATTATTCGTCAAGGAGATACCACCCGAGAGATAATCATGAATCCTGATGGTACAATAATCGATCCAGCAGAATTGGCCAAGCTTCCAACTGGTAATGTTGTGAAAAGAGTTGTTGTGAAAAAGCCACTTGATAAACATCAAAGTTTGGTTCAAGCTGTATTACAATCGTCCACGGAATCACGACAATCTACTTCGATAAAGAATAACGATTCGGTATTGAACGAATCTCCGAAATTTGAATTAAAAACATCTCAGTCCATAAATGCATCACCTTCAGTAACAAAAACGTCTACATCTACAGCACAAAAACCTACAATAACTGTAGGAGATCAAGAAACTAAGGAAAAATTAGAACAATTGGAAAAAAGAGTAGAGCAACAACGCTTAAAAATAGAAGAATTAGAAGCTCGTAAACAACAAGAGTATGAACCTATTGAGGAAATGTCACCAGAACGTCATGATGAATCTGATGATGAGCAACAATTACCATTGAAGAGAGTATTTGTAAAGAAGAAACAAAGTATGTATGACGAAGAACAAGAATATAATGATAATGATGTAACAATGGTTTCTGTAACAACTCCTATATCAACTTCTATAACGACTCCAACGATTTCTGTAACAACTCCAACAACAATAAAAATAGAAGATATTAAATCTGATATGGAAATAGAAAAGGAGAAAGAAAAAAATAAAATTGAAGTACAAGTAGAAAATATACCAAAAGATGTTTCCATAATATCAAAAGCAATTTCTATAACAACAGCAATAGCTACAACGCCAATAACAACAACAACAGTAACAAGTGCTACTATTAGAAAAGAAGGTAAACCATTAATAACCAGTTCTAAAGTCTATGGAAATAAGAAAATCATTGTTGTAAAAACGGGAGAATCATCGGAAGTGGAAGAAATGAGTCGAGAATTATGTAACATATTAGATTCATCTGATTCTGTTGTTAAAATGCAAGAATCAATTCTAAGTAATCTCACTCAAATTTCTTCTCTTGGAGAATCTTCTCAAAAAAGTAATGATGATAAAGCAAAAGCTGGACCTTCGAATTCAGAGGATTATTTGATAAAGGAAGAATCTGCTAAAACTGATTCCCAAGATCAAGAAATGGATATAAAACTAGATAATTCAGTTTCTATGGATGTATCGGATTCCCAAGTATCCGATGTTAAAATAGAATCCGAAGAACAAATTATGGAACAACCTGAACAAAATTCAAATTTAACTATAGATGAACAAGATCTTTCAGAATCTACAGATATTTTTGAACCATCAGACAATGTATTAGAGGTACAAAAGAGTGAGTTAGGTGATTCTGTAATAGAACTTGATCATGAAAATCATACAATCAATTTAAACGATACTAATGATAGTCAAGATAGTCTTGAGGATAAACTTCAACAAATGGAAGGTTAAACTTTCTATTAGAAATAATAAAATAAGCTTTGACTTAAAATTTTATAAATCCTAATTTGATCAATATTACATTTTAAATCATAATTTTATAAATTCAAAACTTAATGTCTATACAATTTAGACAAACATATATAAACATTTTCATCGTTCTAGAATTTTGTTAAATTTATCATTCATAATCAAATTTTAGAATAGTTTATATATTATCTTACATATAAACTTCCTTCTCTTTAATTTTTTCCTGTGTGATGATTGAAGCATTATGTTTACGATATTGATTATTAATTATAGTAGTAAAGCACAATAAGTTAGTGCCTAGTAATTATATTCCTTTCATATATAAATTAATATAAAATTCATTAACGTTTTGTATCTATAACAAAAAAATTTGTTATCTTCATTCGAGCGAGAATATATTATAGGCATATTAAAAATCAAGTGTGAAAGAAATTGTAAATTTAAGAACTCATTTTAGATATTTGACTTATTGTCTAGTATTTGTGCATCCAAATATCAAACGTAAGAAATTTGTATATATATATATGCCGGACGCAATACTTTATTTCGAACCTTCTTTGCTTCATTTATTGATAAAATTTTTTTGTTCAATGCTATGTTACATTTTCTTACTATTGGTAATACATAGAATTGATTCCTCTATTGGGAACACAAAAGATATTTTGATGAATTAAACTTAATATTACTATTTAATCATAGTATGCTAATTCTATCAGACTAGAATGAATATGGTACATAGATTTGTCTGAAATTCTATAAACATTTGAAACTATGTATCAAATACAAAGTATGATGTGTAAATGTAAAATTTAGTGTTGATTCTTTTTCGAAAATACCTTTACCGTATAATAATACAAATTTAATACAAATAACACGTCACAATACTTTCGTACAAAACATTTATATTTTATTTGTTACTATTTTAGATTATAGCACATATATAAACTTAGGTGTACATTTTACTATTACATTTTATTATATAATTTCATATATTATTTCAATTATATTTTAATATACAATCTATAAAAAAAAAAATAATATAAATTTTGAGTTTTTAGATATAAAATGTAGGAGCGAATGATATTGAATGGTTATTGATAATAAAAATGTATAAATATTGATTAAATACTGAAAATACATTATCATTAGAATTTATAAATTAAATATTGCATGTTATATTCTGATTATACGTTATAATAATTGTATAATTATAATTTAAAATATAATAATATCGAATAAATACAAAACATCGTAAATTAATATAGATTAACTGATATTGGCATTTGTTACGATTTTATACGATTTTTTATATCAAAACATGGTAAATATTTTAATACAATATAAAAAATTACATTTAATTGTATTATTTGAAATACAAGAGTTTTCATTTTAATCATTTATCGATAATTCACGAATATTTTACGAGTAGTTTGTAACAATAAATAGGTTATATCTTGGAAATGACGGAAGATGTCGACACTGTATAAAATTTTTGTTCGGCAGACTCGATCTTTGGTTTGCAATAATCATTACTCAAATCTGATATAAAGGACTGACTTGAAATAACAGGTAAAGAACTTTATATTTATATATAAACGAATATATATATATCTGTGTATTCAATGATGTAATATTATCAGATATATAATTATTTTGTGACAAACTCGAAACACTTTTCATGTGTCAATATTACTTTCTTCGTTGGAAAATATTTAAATAGTCTTGCTTAATAACGCGATGATTAAATAACATAAAACTCACTTATTTTAGGCATATAAATCATTACATAGATAATGATCGAAACAGTTGGAAATGCGTTGGTTAGCAGTAGTTAGAACATCAAGCAGGATTGTCTTTCTTCTTACTGGTAAGGCTCTGTAGCTGTAAAAATAATACTTCGAATATTTTCGATTTCATATGAAACTTATCATATGATGTAAAAAAAAAATCATATTCCCGTCTTCGAATTCTTTATTTGTGTCGATGTTTTTTAAAGTCCACCGCGTCCACTGTCTATGTACTCGAACTTCTGTAGGGCAGAGACGATTGAAAATTTAAAAAAAAAAAAAAAAAACAATTATATATGTACTTGCATATTCAACGAAATTATATAATTATCTTTCGTAGTTGTTTTAGAATGAATTAAAAATTTTTTTTAAATTTTTATAAAGTACAATATATCGTATATTTTTTGATCAACGAATAATAATATATAAAAGAAGAAAAAAAACAATTTGATTACCGAGTAATTTAAAAAAAAATGAGTCTTTACATTTACTATACCTCCTTCTCGTCTGTTGCGGCAACGGTATACGCTGTATTGGAATTTTCAGGTTCTTTCGCAGGACCGATTACAAACGCGTAGATCAATCCAGCTGCCATCCCACCAAGGATTGGTCCGATCCAATACAACCAGTGATCGGTGAACGAACCCATTACAACAGCGCTACCAAATGATCTGGCTGGATTCATACCTGCACCAGTTCTTGGCACCTATTAAAAATGATACAACTCGTTCAACATATCTTCGTTTTAACTAATACTATAAATAATATAATACACAAATGTGAGTTCTTTTTCAAAAGATTCTGTAAAAACGAAACGTATTAAAAATAATATTGTGTATAATAGTAATTCACAATACTATCTTTAAGATTATATTAATCATAAAGAGTATATATGATAAAATTGCAAAATAGAAAAAGTATATTAAATTTATATCTTACGCCGATAATATGGCCAACGGAAACCGAAAGTCCAATTATAAGAGGAGCTATTCCTTTGCTGTCCGGCTTTGCCGCGTCACATGCACCGCACACGACCAGTACCAACACGAAGGCAAGGAAAAATTCTATACCAAAACCTTGGACAGGGGTAACGCCTGGTGAGAGAGATACTACGCCTAGAGCATGTTCCATCCTTTCAGGAGATAATGCTCTTAATATACCAGATCCCGCTATTGCACCTATGCATTGAAGTATTACATACAATAAGCCTCTAATAACTGGCACCTGCAAAACAATATAAGTAGATTTTTATAAATTTTATAATCGTTGCTTTGCTCAAAATTATTCACAATATATATAAGAATTTTTCACTATTTTCTCGAGTGTTTTGTATTATTATATCGTACGGTTCTATGAATATGTATTATCCGTGCACGTGTGTCATGCTGATTTTCTTGCGAATAAATGACTAAATCGTATTCCAGAAGCAGAAGGATGAATAATATATCGATAAATCATATATCATTGGCAACCACTTTATCCTATATCACATCCAATCAAATAATTGCACGTTTCACTGTTTCCGCAACAAGATACGAAGAATATAATCATAATCGTAATAAATCAAATATGTATAAAAAGGAATAATAACCTATTTCTTACCTTGCCAATAACCATTAAACCAAACGTGACAGCGGGATTAACATGACCACCAGAAACGTGTCCTACTCCTTGAATCGCTGTGGCCACGGCCAGACCGAACGCTAAGCTTATCGCCACAACGTTCCCCGTGATGACAGATCCACAGCCGAAGAAATTCAGCAACAACGTGCCAAGAAACTCTGCAACTAGCGCGCGGTAAAGGCCGGCCTTTTTATCGGTAAGCTCGCTCGCGCCCAGAGCCTGTTTCAAATTTGCCATCTGCAAAACAATTAATCGTGACTTTTGAAGGTTATGTATNTTATATACAATAATATTATATATAATATATAACCTTTCGAAGGTTATGTATATAAAAGCTTCTATTTGATATATATTCGATATATATATATAATATATATAATATATTATATATATATATGAGTCAATCGTAGATCGTTTCAACTATAAGAAGCAACGTCCAGTTTTTTTTTTCGCATTTAATTCCATGGCGTTTATAGTTCCCTGTTCAATCAGCGATCCTTGAACGATACTTGGCGAAGGAAAAGATTCTGAAGGACAACTCGAACTTTTTGCTCAACGTCATTAAAGAACGGTTTGATAATCCCGTTAACGAAGAAAAAGTACAATAAAATTGCATAAGGTGAGTTAACAAGTTTCGATTCGTGGATTAATTATCTCGCAACATTTTGAACAGAAAATTTTACTGTACACGTTTTAATTAACTTTTTTTTATTTTTGTATCCAATTCAAGTTTACTATCACAAGAGGAAGTCGAAGAAGAAGAAGAAGAAGTTTGCTATTCTTTTCATTTAGTCTTCTCTCGTTGAGAGGAACAATTAAAATTTGATTAAGATTACGATTAATAATATTCGATGGATACGTTCATTAACCAGTTTGAAAATGAAACCGGTCGATCGTTTAGCAGTTCCGTCGATTCGCGTCATAGATTTGGATCGAGGACGCGGCCACGTGCAACGTATGTAACGCATGTGTGTCGTTTGCGCTGCAACGAAATTACAGTTTGAGTAACGAAACTGGTTAGGTTAACGAGAGACGCGTCCAGGTTGCATTACGCATGTAGATCGTCATATCCTCGACGGAGTATCCCGATCGAATTATTTAATCATTCCTTGTAAAATATTCCTTCCTCGACGCGGCTAATCGTCACCCACGCCGCCTTGCGCTATTCGACGCAAATATCTTAACTTGAGCGCCGCCGGCCTGGATCTAGGTCGGCTCCATCTTTCACAATCCCTTTTATTAATTTTCGTCCTACCTTCGACGCGTTCGTTGCGATCCATTTTCTAATAAAATCTCATTCGACCCTCTCTCGTCTTCGCGTGATCATAACGAGTCAAACGCGAGTAATAAAATGTACGTAGATACAAGGGGATACAAATTTTCGTTCGAGGATAAAATTCTCATCGTGTGTCTCATTTTTCCAGCCGAGAAAAAATACTCTCCATATTATTCTGAAAGAACGAGGTAAGATACTGGTTATATATATACGTTGACGAGTTTACGATACCGTTAACGAAAGAACGCGACATTTCATTTGGTTCAATGATGAATTTAATCCGGGTGAGATCATCCGTGTTCAAACCGAGAAAGACCGAGACCACGCCATTCTCGCAATTTCCAACGCGACGCGTGTCACGTGCCCGTTGTTAATCGTTTCCAGCTACCTTTTTCCTTCTCTGATCTTTCTCGCGATAATGACACCGCTCGAACGTGCGAAACGTGTTACGGTATTTTAATTTCGCCTCGTCGCTCAAACCAAGATAAAGGAAAAATTTTTTTCCCTCGTGAAATGTGTTAACGAACCTTTACCATTGATGATTTATGTTTATTATATACGAGGATTTCAATAGAATATATATGTGTGTGTGTATACATATATATATATACGTTTCTGCGATAAAAGTTGAAAATGCGTGAAATTTTATCTCGAGCGTTCGCTTTAAGATGTTCGGTGTGTAGAAATGCATTGATCGTACGAACATTTGATCATCAATGGAACATTTCGAGGTGAGAATTTTACGTAAATTGATCGAATTCGTTTCAGTTTTGATTATTAAGGAAATTTGGAAGCAATAGGGACAAAATTAAATTCGATCAAATAAATTATCGATCGTAAAACTGGCAAGGCATCTGGTACTCGTATTATAAAATATCGTTTAAAAAGTTCCAAAAATTGTTCCTTTGATGCGATTTAATTTTATTCTTGAGATTCGAAATTTTGTATGGTTATGATGATCAAACGCGTTGGTCTTTTAAATCTGAGAAAATTGAAATAATATAACATTCTCACCACACTTGATGTAAAATAAATTGTAACGATGCTGATATCGCCAATTTTCCACGATCCACTTACGTTGTGCATAATTTCGATTCATTAAAGATTTTTCCATCCACTTTCACGAGGCAATTAAAAGCCTCGTAATCACCGTGCACTTTTCCTACAACTCGGTTCTCGGAATTCTGTGGCTACTGCAAACAGAATCATTTACCTTGGATCCGTGCAACCTCGTTAAATTTACGTGTATCTTTCCCTGACTTTTATTACATCGTTGTTTGACGATATCGCTTTGCATCCTGGATATCCGTTTTACTTATAGCGAAACAGAGGAGTTAAATTAATTTTTCTTTCGCCCAAAAAAGGCAATATTCGCCATTTTTTTTTTTTTTTTTTTTTGAAATTCTGTTACTTTTTCCATCGAGTCCCTCGATCGATTTCGCATAAATCTCTACCTCGTACATAAATCTTCGATTCATCTTGCGTCTCGTCGTCTGATCCACGATGATCGTTACCCTATAAGGTGTAGTGCGCAGGTGCGCGATATCTCTCCTTATCTCCACTCATCTCTTTCTTCTTTACCCTGTTTTTCTTTAATCGGCGATAACGTGCTATTAAAAGTTATATTGCCGTTTCACCGTTACCTCGTTGCGCGAGTTTATTTTCGAAATTTATCTAACAAACTTTTTTTTCCTCCAAAATTACCCGATCATTATTATTTATGGCAAATATAGTTCTTTATTATATATATATATATAATATAGTATAGTTTTTTTTTTTCTTCTCGAAACTTTATTTTATCTTGAATATAGTTTCAATAATAGCGTTGAATAACGTTTTGAATTCGAAACGAAATGCATCGTTAATTTCTCACAGAAAATAACAAGTATTATTTACAAATAATTTTATTTAAAATTTAAATATTTTTTATATATCTTAATTGCATGTATCTCAAATAGTTGCCTCGTAATTATTGTACGCAAACGTGAATATATACGTACATACATACGTATGTATGTGTATGTATCTATATAGATAAATTATAATGCATAATAGAATCGTAGACCTCATTTACCACTTACTCACAGTTATTCCGTGAGCAAATGAGCATTATTTTAAAAAAGCTAGAATTCTTTCTTTTCTTTTTTATTTATTATCATCTTTCTTTTAATAAAACTTGTTACCTCGATAAAGCTAATAATAACATTCATTAAGCACGAGTGCGTGCTTAACGTTGAATAAAAATATAGAAATATCGCTTCGGCATTTATCAAAATGACTATATCTATATTATTTATTGTGCCTTTTGACAGTTATTCCGCAATAACTCTTTCCAAGCTGCCTCCAAGTAGTCTTCACAATTTTCATCACATTACCGGTAAAATAAACATTTCTGTCCTCATTTCTGTCAAAATAACATTCTTCCGTGACATTAAGCGTAGAAAAATTTATTATATAAACAATAAGTAAACAAACGAAGTGATTTTTTTTTTACAAAAATATATCAATATATATTTTATCAATATATATTTTCATCTATCGTCACAATCGATCAGTCATATAAACGAAAAAAAAAAAAGAAAAGAAAAAAGGGTAAATATTTTCGACAGAACAAAATCAAGTCGAGTAAAACTAAAACCAATTAAACGAATAAACGAAGAAACTCACCCTGAAGATGGTGTCCAGGTGAATTCGCGTTGTACCCGAAGAAAGTTTTCTGTGAGATTTTCAACGATACTGGATCCTGAAGTGACAAGGATTTCGATAGCAACTCTTCAAAGCGAATGCGTTCCGCGAGAGTTACCGAACGACAACTGTCGAGGCTCTCGTGTGTAGAAACCAACTGGTAGGTATCTAACTGCGTCTGTACTTCTGGTACTCTGCTAGATGTTACCAGAGTAGGGATATCACGGTTAAAACGAACGACGATCTCCTCCAGGTAACATCGTTGTTTTAATTCTTCGCCCGTATGAGACGCAACCACGATACGATACGAGGCAAAAATGCTAATTACTTCTTTATTTAAATTATATTCATGTTCTAATATTATGTACCAATGTTCCAATTTTTCAATTTTTCGAAATTGTTCGAAATTTCGTACTCGGTCGTACTTTGACCGAGAGTATCAAATTTTAATCCTGAATGATTATAACGATTCGTAATTATATTTTAGTAAAATTTAAATAATTTGAAAATTATTGAAAAAAAAAAGAAAGCTTTGAAACTTTGATGTAATTTTAAAAATATTTAAATGTGTTTAAATATTTAGTTCGTTAAAGTATTAGTTCGTTAAATAATTTAAAATTAATAGCGTCTATCCATTAATTTTTATTATCCAGTAATTTTAATTGTACTTGTTAATAAAAAAAAGATGATCTATGATAAATGACTTTCCTCTACAAACATTAAAACGGATATATTTACTCGATAATAATCTCTCCACTATATTTATCCGCATATCGTTTTTTTACTATATCATTTGCAACAATTATTGTTAATTATTACATTACTAAAAACTGATATTAAATTCACAAAGTAATTTTTTTAAATATTGTAAACGCGTTATAAATAAAAAAACTCGATGTGTTTTTTTTTTTTTATTATCTTTTTTCTTCGATGATAAAATACTTAGATTAATATATTTATGACATTAGTTTATCATAGTAAGGAAAAAGATGCCATTTATCTCCGTTGCAACTAACATTGTGTTCTCACCAACCGGTCCGATAATTAAACGAGAGTAAAACCGGTGTCCTTCACGGATTAATGAAGGAAATTCAAAGCGAGTTTTTTTAATATACATATATATATTATGAAAGAATCTAGAAGGAAGAGGAGGAATATACTTGTTTCTTGTAATATCGATACGTTAGTTACACAATATCTTCTTAAATGTCTCGTGCTAAAATTCATCGAATCGTAAATCAAATTGTTGGTATAGAAGGTAAGTAATTTTACTTTCTATACTTGATCGGGTAATCGATGTTCGTTCTTTTGTCAGTATCTATTGTCTTCGATACTCGGAACGAGTGAGTTCATATTTTCCAGTTAGAAAACGGAAACATAAGTCGCCACCGAGACTTCCGCGTAGAACAGCCGATGCTGAACGTTCCTAGTTGCGTACTTGCGGTTACATTGAAGGGAAATCCTTTGAATTAATCGCGCTCTTATTATTTCTTTCTTTCGGATGATTTAATGAAAAATATTTAAAAAAAATCGATCTACGAATTACTGCATCTAATAATTAAGTACAATTTTATTTCGTCGAATTCTTTCGACCTAACCTCAACTTTGATTCGATCCTTCGAGTTTTTACGAAGGAATATAAAAATTCGTGAAATAAAAAAACTACAAGTCGATTCAATGATGTTTTAATATAATTATATTAAAAATTTTGATGAACTGTTTCTATAAAAATGTTCTTTCATAATATTTTGTTTCGATCTCAACTTTGATTCGATCCTTCGAGTTTTTACGAAGGAACATAAAAATTTTTGAAATAAAAAAACTGCAAATCGATTTAATGATGTGTTAATATAATTGTTTTAATATAATTATGTTAAAAATTTTGATTTCTGGACTGTTTTTGCAAAAATTGATTTCTTTCATAATATTTTGTTTCCTAACCTCAACTTCGATTCGATCCTTCGAATTTTTACGAAGGAACATAAAAATTCATAAAATAAAAAACTATAAGTCGATTCAAAGATTTTCTTAATGTAATTATATTAAAAATTTTGATTTCTGGACTGTTTCTGCAAAAATTGACTTCTTTCATAATATTTTGTTTCGGTCTAACCTCAACTTCGATTCGATTTTTCGAATTTTTACGAAGGGACATAAAAATTCGTGAAAAAAACTGCAAATCGATTCAATGATGTATTAATATAATTGTTTTAATGTAATTATATTAAAAATTTTGATTTCTGGATTGTTTCTGCAAAAATTGATTTCTTTCGTAATATTTTGTTTCCTAACTTCAACTTTGATTCGAATTTTTACGAAGGAACATAAAAATTTGTGAAATAAAAAAACTACAAGTCGATTCAAAGATTTTCTTAATGTAATTATATTAAAAATTTTGATTTCTGGACTGTTTCTGCAAAAATTGACTTCTTTCATAATATTTTGTTTCGGTCTAACCTCAACTTCGATTCGATCCTTCGAATTTTTCTGAAGGATCATAAAAATTTGTGAAATAAAAGAACTATGAGTTTCGAGATTCAAAGATTTTCTTAATTTTCGTAATTATATTAAAAATTTTGATGAACTGTTTCTATAAAAATATTCTTGATTCCTTTCGTAATATTTTGTTTCGATTTAACCTCAACTTTAACTCGATCTTTCGAATTTTTACGAAGGAACATAAAAATTTGTGAAATAAAAAACTATAAGTCGATTCAAAGATTTTCTTAATGTAATTATATTAAAAATTTTAATGAACTGTTTCTATAAAAATGTTTTTGATTCCTTTCGTATTATTTTGTTTTGAGCTAACCTCAATTTTAACTCGATCTTTCGAATTTTTACGAATGATCATAAAAATTCATAAAATAAAAGCTATAAGTCGATTCAATGATATCTTAATGTAATTATATTAAAAATTTTGATGAACTATTTCTATAAAAATGTTTTTGACTCCTTTCGTAATATTTTGTTTCGATCTAACCTCAACTTTGATTCGATCCTTCGAATTTTTACGAATTTTTTTCTAAAACTATGAGTTTCGAGATTCAAAGATATTTTAATATAATTATATTAAAAATTTGAATTACTATTTCTATAAAAATATTTTCGTCTCTTTTCGTAATATTTTATTAAATAAATCGTGTTTAAGAAGTTTGTAGATTGTTAGCAAATTTCGCCGACTCGTTCAACGAAACATTTCCGTGCTATTTGAATAAATGCGATTTGTATGCAACGATCTTTCAGTGTGCTACCGTATTACGATCCTGATTGACAAGTCGTTGCATTTACCCCCTTATTTGTTCAGCATTCTTTCTTAACATTCAGTCAGACGTGCGCAATGATCGGACACAAATTTAACGGTTTTTGCGTTACAAGCCGTCCGTGTCTGTAACCACGTAACAATGTCAAGCGTGAATGTACCCATTGCGCAAGCGTCATAGAAAGCAAAGAGATCATCGAGAATCCTCGGAATACTTAATTGTCACGTGTCTTTACATAGTATTTTTACCGAGTTTCCCTTTCGCAACAGCGAACATAACCCGCTTAATCGTGATCGGATAATAAAAATAATTGTGCAGAGGATGAATCGTTTAATGTTACAAATTGATCGAATCGGTCAATTTGCATTTCTAAACGTAAACGCATGCACGCCTCCGCCGGATTCTCTTGAGAATGATTTAATTCGTCCATATATCAGCTTTCTTAACGAGATTAACTCGCAGTGTTATATGTTAATAAACTTGAGTGGTTTTTTGCTATAAAAAGAAGATTATGAATAAATATATGTATACACACACACATATATATATATATTTTAATTTTAATCCAATTTCAAAATTACTTTTCTCTTTTATAATTATCTCTTTTATAACGCAGCATGCTAATTAACAAATTATTTTTTTCTCTCTCTCTCTCTTCGAATAAATTCATTTCCTTTGACTCTCACGTAATTTCTCAGGAAAGAGGAACTCTTCCTTTCCAAAATGCCACGCAATTTCTTATTTTTGTTTTTAGATCGACGGTAAAGTTCAAGGTCATCGAAGACGATATTGCTCGTTGTTCAAAACTCGACGATATTTCTCAGATCTGGAACAAGAGAAAGATAATATTCGAAATTGAATCTGATCCAAAAAAAAATTTTCATTTTTTAATATCTTCATAAAGAGCTCAACTTTCATTCTTCATTGACCGCTCTTTCAACAATGTCAACTTCGTCTTGTTTTTCCAAGAAACGACTGATAACAGCAACGCAATTTTTCTCAATTATCTTCTCTTCGGAAGACTCGTTCTTTTTCTTTTTTCTTTTTTTTCTTTTCTTCTCTCTTTCACAGACAGATCCAACTCGTGTTCCTCTCGAAGAACGAATCGAAGAAAATTCGATCAAAATTTCGAAAATTGCCTGAAAACGCAAAAGAAGAAAAGAAGAGAGAGAGAGAGATGATAAAAAAATAATAAAATAAAATCGATAAAATTTATCCCATCAATATTTTCAGAAGAAGACAAGAGGCGCGTGTACACGCGAAATTCGATTCTGTTGTATGTCAGGCGTCGAAAAAGTGTGAAGGCGTAATGAAAAGCAGCCGCCTCGCCTTAAACACACCCTAATCTCGTTTTGGCTCTCGATTTAGAGAGCCGTGTACGCGCTCCATTCGCGGAATGGAATGGAACACCTTTCGTGCCGGCCTTGACAAAGCCCTGCTTTAAAAGTAGGCACAGGTTCATTAATCTTCGGCCAAGGCGATTCCACCTTGAAAAGAAACGGACGTTGCAGAACGCGTCACGGAATTTAATTAGAGCAAAAGTGCGCGTACATGTGTGTGTGTGTATATATATATATATATATATATGATTTATCACTCGTTGGTGTAATTGTCTGAAAGTAAAGTTGTTATTAGAGTAATACCGTATTATGTCATCTCGTTAATAATAATTTACACCGATCGAAGTGGAGATAACGTGAGAAGTATTTGACGAGCCATAAAACATCCACATTATTTTTCACATCGCAATTTCGTCCCGCCTTATCCTACGCGTGCATCGTGTAGTGTATCGTAGCGATAGAGGAAATAATAATACCGTGAATGTAAAGTGAATGTACGTCAATATCAGGCTGGATGCATAGCATAGTTGCGATCGTTCACATATTACATTGTAAATAACCTACGTGAGCCGAGCGTGGTGCAAATTTCTTTGTATATCGTTGTATTCGTTCTTCTAAATGGCGAAAACTTTTTATTTCACAAATCTACTTTGGAACAAAAAAAAAACACCTCGTAGAAATATAAGTATTAATTTTTATAGTTTGGTGTTAAGCTACTTAATTTTTTAAAATAATAATTTACGATTCGAGATTCAAAATAAAAAAATAAATAAATAAATAAATTTATTATTACCAGACATTTTATTGGTGGAATACGGATACGAAACGGGCTCTATTTGGTGCATATCGGCACAACGAGGCGTCCAAGACACTGCAGGTGTGACGTTCCATCGCGCCTCTTTCTCGTCGAATAATCCATCGACTGACCTCACGTATGCTAATTGTCGCGGTTTTATCTGCACGCGAGCTCACCATCGCGTTGCAATATCAGTTAGCGGTAGATACGATATATAGGGCACGTGGCTAGAATTGATTCGCGTCGAACGAAATAAAATACGTGTTTCTTTCTTTTTTCCTTTTTTTTCCCCCGCGAACAAACCGCCTAGAGTAGAGAAATAGAGTCAAATTCGAACAAATCCGTCGAGCATATCACCTTCACTTAATGAAATCACCTTTTCAACGATGCGCGCATGCAAATACCAGTGTATCGGTCGACGAGATCTCCGATGCTGCAGGCGATGACCGGAAGTCGTGGTAATAGTCGAAGACCGGTCGACCTTCAAACTCTTATCACCGAGTCCTTACCGTTCGAATCAGTCTAATAAAAGCGTGTATATATATATATATATATATATATATATATATGTGTGTGTGTTTATTATATATATATATATATAATAATTAGTCTTGGATATGATGTCGCGAGAATGTGTCTGTATCGCTACATAAGCAGAGTAGAAACAAAGCGGAGTGTTGGTGTTATCTTGGCTTGGACTCTACTCCAACAAAAAATTCCGTTTCTCATAAAGCGGAGAGCAATAAAACAAATCGAGCGATAAACGGGGACGAATAACGAATAACGATCCGTCTTGTTTTCCTTCGTTTCACTTTCACATTTTTCTTCTTTTATTTCTTTTTCCAACAATCACAAAACAGTCATTTATATATTCACAGTAATTTAATAATAAGAGGAGACGAGAGGAATTTCGAATAACGAAAACGAATAATAACAAAAGTCTGTACGTTTGCAACGATAGGAATAAAGCCTCGATCGGTAAATGTAGACAGATCGAAATTATCGCGAAACGAATCGATCGCGTTTCGCTGTTCACTGACCATCTTTGCGTCACGCAATTGTTCGCGTTTCCATCGTTTTCAAGGGCATGTGGTGTAATCGACGAGATCTTCGCTATCGGTCACGCCAACCATCCGCCAACATCTCGGCAACACCTAGTCGAGGCGGTATACCCCGTGGTACGCCAGCTCGCCGGTATATCCTCCGCGCTTAGGTAGAATCTCGCTCTCGGATCGCGGATTTCGCCGGGGCGCGATCTTTGGCACCACGCGTGTGGTGTTCGAGAGCGAAGTGCGCAGCGGCGGAGGTTTATGGTTGGTCGAGGACGCGACCGGGGTTAAGGGAATCGGACCTGTGTTGCAAGTCGGCAGGGGGATGCAACGGTCAGTAAGCAATCGGCCCTCCTATCTGCATCTTTGGCACGAGTTTTTGAACATACAGCCCAAGCGTTTCCCGGGTAAAAATCCTGTGAGTGAGATTCTTTCTTTTGAGACTCGTTTTTATTAAATTATTTGAAACAGGGTTTGAGGTTTTTCTTCTTCTTTTTTTTTTTTTTTTATTTTTATGCATCGATCGAACGATTTCGAGAGAAGAGTAGAGATTGTTCGTTTCGTTTAAGTTTCCACTCGAAAGTGTGGATATACTTTGATGATCATGCTGGATGTTATATATCAAGGGAGCAATTCTCGAGGAATGAAAGATGAGAGTAATAATCGTGTCTTTAAAGAGGAGGTTGGATAATTTTCAGAGTTGATAAAACAATTTGGTTTTTGAATAAATAAAGCGTAAAAATAATAATAATAATAATAAAAATTATTTATCCTTGCTTCAGTAAAAAAGCAAGTCGTGGAGAATCGATTTAAAAATTTTAATAAGCAGAAATCGATTTTATCCGCTCCCTTGTATTTGCCTTACTACTATTTTTAAATACTGCGCCAACAAGTCCTTTGAAAAAAAATATCGTTCTCTATATAAGAAACTACCGCTAACGTGTTATCAACCATAGCGTGCTAATAGATCGAAATTTAAACGTGGAATTATTTAACCGCTAATAAGATCCGGAAACAAGATCGAAGACGATCAGACGACGGTGACACCGCGAACGTGTTCCTCCGTGAATTTTATCACGTAAATTTTATTGTTAATCTGTATACGCAGATCGCAGAGAAATAATCATGAACGTATGTAAATTGAATTCGTTCGTTTATTAAATTATTTATAGTTCGCTCGAATGAACGAATAAGAATCCGTCCAACCGATGGATTTGATTGAATCAAATCGATTGAAAAGTTGAACGATCGATCGCGGAATAAATAAAAATTAATGTTATTATAATTATCCGAGATTCGAGGATTTTGTGCCGTTCTGTTTTCAGTTTTACAAATCGACCGGTATTATGAACGTCTCGACCGTTTTTCCGGAAGGAGTCGGTGAAACGGAGAGGTCGCAGCGTCACGCATCAGCGAGCGTAAAGGATGACGAGGACGTTCAAGATAGATTTAATCGTGAGCACTGATTCTAATCCGTTCCCATGGTAACCTTATTGTAATTTTTGAGTCATTCGCTCAAGTTATACTCTCCTCCATGCTCGCGTCATCCCTTCATATTATTATTATATCACTTGCGTTACAGGAATTTGAACGATTTTTAATTTAAAACGGATATAATGCTTGATACGATTGAAAGAAAGAGTAAAAGTTGTTGTTGTTACGTATATGGAAGAAATTAGGGAGTATCAGAGATTTCAAATAAGAGAATGAGCTTTGGAATTTTTATTTTGAATATATTTTCGATTATCGAATGAATATTTAAAATTTTAGCCATCATTAAATGATGATTTTTGACAAGAAATATTATATAAGAGATATTCTAATTGTAGACAAAACTCGCGATGAAGATAGGATTAAGGTTAGGTGTAAAGAACATTCGCACAATTTCAATATCAACGATAATCTACGTTTAATTGTAAGCACTATATAATCCGTTTTTATGATAATTTTTCACGTTATAATTTTTCAATGCTTTCATCACTTTTGTTTCACATTATATTATTTACTGTGTTAGAAATTTGATTGTATACAATATCTTTTCGATGAATATTAAAAATTTTAGTCATCGTTAAATTGTTGACAAGAGGCAACTCTCTGTATTCTTTTATATCCTGGACAGAAAATATTCTTATCGGTATTGTAGACAAAGCTGATGATGAAGGTGGCGTTAATGTAAAGAACATTCGCACAATTTCGAAACATATCAATTTTAAGATCAACAATAGTCTAGAAGCCTGGTTTTATAAGCATAAATATATTTTGCACGTGTGAAATAATTTAACATATAATCATAATATTTTGAGAAACGATTCCTAAATCACTTGTATGATAATTAAATTCATTCTAAAGGAATATAAATTATTACCGTATCGGTGCGTGACATTTTCACATAAAGTAAAGAGGTTGGAAATTTACCAAACGTGTGTATCGGTAAAATCGGTTGAATATGCATTTCCAGTGAAAAAAAAAAAAGCGTGATTCATTATCCGTTTATTCGATACGTAATTAATTCATACATATACACATATGTACGTATGTTTAGACGAGTCCTTCGAGAGAAGTGATTATGCAATTACCATGAAATTTGCTGATACATCGTGTCCTCTTACGTACGAATAAATTGGCAAAAATTTTCCACATTGTTCAATATCTCGGTATAATCCGAGAAATAATTAAAACACCATGCTCGCCACGTGTGAATATCTTTTGTTTGTTTGGTTAAAATGATAGTTATGAAGCATGTTACTCGATAATAAATGATCCTGTCATTATTATATACACTTGTAAATATATTCTTTACGCTTGAATTTTAATTCAAAAGAAAACTTTTCCTCTTGTTAATTAAAATTATAAAGTACCTTTGAATCCTTCACTTCGATAATTACACTCTATAAAAATGATTTTCAATTTATCGACGGAGAAGCAAGCGAGACGTTAATTCTAAATTAATTGTAAGGATTCTCGATAGATCGCGACTCGCTTTTGTTTGCACATAAGGTGTTAATTCATTATAGTGGACAAATGTACAATGTATAATGTACGTATATAAAAGGCAAAGTTCAAATTCGCTTAAAATTTTCTTTTAGATATAATCGCGATATAATTTGAACATATTCCAAGCAAGAAACAATATTTCGTTGGAAAATAGAAAAAAAGGATCGAATCTATGAAGAAAATAAATAAATAGAGGGAAAAAAGATCCATCTTTTTCGATAAATCTATATAACGATAGTTATAGAAAGTCATGTTCTCGAGACACAACAAGATCTCTCCGATCTCTGTGTAACGGAGATCTGGTACACCGGTATGATTCAGCGGCGGTGTTTGGAAATTTCCAGATTTCACCTTGACTTTGATTGCAAGTCGCACGCGAGCCTGATCGTGCGAATCCCTCAGATACAGAAGGCTAGTACGTGTTACGTGTACTAAACAAATCCACCGAGACGAGTTCAGAATTCTATCTCGTTGAAAAAACGTGGCGCGTTTTTTTTTATTGTGAAACGTATTAAAACTGGAAAATTTATTTTCATTCGTAAAACGCGTACATTTAATAATTCAACTTTGAGACTAGTCGAATGCGACAACGTGTAATCTAATTTTTTTTTCTAATTCAATTAAAAATGAATATTTTCTCGTTGTGGTACGAAGTAATTATGCTTAAAAGCATTACGAAACGCGAATAACCCTAGGGAAAAGTCTCTCTCTTTCTCTCTCTTGTAGACTAACAAACTTGCTTGACATTATCGTAGAATTGAAAAAAAAAAAAAACGAATGGAGGATGAATAATTGAAAACGCAATAATCACGATACATATATGTCTTAATAAAACGGAGGGAGATATTGCTATGCGTAAATTGTAAAATGAATGTGAATTATGTTAGTACGACAATGAGTTTCTTCTATGCGCATCTAACTTGGAATGCATACCGAATGAAAATTGAACCGCATACCGATGCACATTGACTATGCAGTCTATGCCAAGAGATGGATAATAAGGAAAAAAAAGAAAATAACGTGTTTAATCAAATTTTCCAATGACTATTGAATCTCTCGTGATTTTCTTGTATTGCTATAAAAGGAAACATTTTTTCTTTTTTTCTTTTTTCTTTGCAAGCTAATAAATCGGTTAAAATCGACGAAAAATACAAAGATCGAAAAAAAGAAAAAGAGAATTTCTGTAATTTTCTTTGGAAATATCGAAAATTGAACGATCGTTATAACGACCAGTTTTCGGCCTAACTGGATTGATTAAACTTAGCACGTGCTGCAAACCGGCTCCACCGGATGAAACGCGTAATTACACGATGCGGATTCGCGTCAATGTTTCGTAGTTTTCGTGATGTTCGTTATCCGACACGCGTGAAACACCGATGCAAAAAAGAAAACCACTCTGTGAATCATACGATTTATCCGTTTCGAGAAGAGAAAAAGAACGAGGAGTGTGGTTATGTTGACTTTCGATATTTGTAAAAAAAAAAAAAAAAAAATACGTGAAATTGAATTAATCATTCGTGTCATCGTATCTTTTTCAGAAATGAGATATTCACTGATGAAACGTTTGCAATTTAAAATGTATTTCGAATTAAAACAATCGTTCGATTTAGAATCACGGGTAAAAAACACATAACCTATAAGAATGAGAATACGCGTAATAATTTCGTAATAATTCGTAATTAATTTGTTTATTTCATTAAGACAAATCTCGGTTTAATCGGTGCTCCTTATCAGGGAAACGCATTGTTCTCACGATTTTCTCAACACACAACAAATAAGTTTACATAATGTACAATCTTCCTGTTACTACTTCGATACGTAACCTTAACCTTCGCAAGTATGCGCAATCGTTAAACCGTATTTACAATATTCAGAGGAAAAATAAGGTGCTTTTTCAATAAAATTTAAAAGTATAAAGATTTACAATTGCGCGATTATTTATTACTCGATCCGACGCAACGTGAATTATAGAAAGAAATTCAGCCAATAAAATCGTCCTTCGCTCGTCGCATAATTAGGTTTAATTACAACGAGGATAAGAATATCGCTGACGAGAATTAATCAACGTTTAGCACAACAAGCCAATATACGTTCGGCTATACTTTATTATCAATCAACTGAACGTTTCAAAATTTATAGCATTTTAAGATAATAAAATAAATTCATGTAAATCCTTTTTCTCGGTCGAACGTAGCGAACTGTTCCATCAAAGTTTACGATTTTCTTAGAAACGCGTTTCCGTTTAATTTCCTACACATAACAAAGAACAGGCATGGATGATTACCGTCAATATACTTAATTTATTAATCAATTAATCAAGAAACGCGAAGAAGAGAATTTCTCGATAGATCGAGTCATTGATAATAAACATTGTAACGTACGGCAGGATTATTATGATTATCTTATTACACAATATATATGTATAATAACCTCGTCGTAGAAATATTTTTACTTATCGATATTGATAGTTTTACGAACGAAATAAAACGAAATTCGTAACGAGACACATAAGGATAATTATTCGATATACTTCGATAACTAAATTTTATTACACGCATTTGCGACATCGATCACGCGTATTTACCGACATCTTGGAACAATATAACGTTAAAGAGACAACACTTAACGACAATTTGTCGATGATCTTTCTGAAATAGTGACACTTTCCACCATCGTTTATCACCGTAATGATACAGTTTGATGTACGAATACAAGTTCTTTGACGCTTAAAATTACAAATTACGATATTTATCTTACGTTTACCAGAAAATGAAATATATTTCCACTCCACCTCCGTGTTTTCGTTTCGATTATGACATCATCATCATCTCTCTCCACGATGTATACATTCCATTATACAAGCCTTTCTATGCACTGACATTCATAATTTCCGCTCGAGAAAATTGCCCCGGGCGTAAAGAGCCTTGCGTTTTGCAGCCTTTTGCGGCGTCGGGGATATTTAATTTCAGGTTTCGATTACGTCCAGAAGTTTAAAGAATATTTTAACGGTGACGTCCCGCAACGGTGGACCGCAACGTGCGCGAATAAAGCGTAACAGAGATTTCATGGTCTCGTGCTTTGCTCACTCGTGCGGTTTCACCCTCGATATAATACAGCCCTGCCGATCTTAACGATTTTCGCCATCGATAAAATCATCGGACCGCGAAATATATACGCAGAAGGATAATTGATACATTTCTCTTACGGACGGATTCGTAACTCCGAGAAAACTCGTCGATATAATATTCGACTTTTTTTTTTTTTTTTTTTTTTTTTTTTTTTAACTAACTTCTTTAATTAACCCCGTTTGCGTAAGTCGATAACATGACGTGCCCCATATACAGACGTTCTTTTTTTTTTTTTTTTTCTTTTTTTTAATCGTAATAATAAATCTTTTCGACGAATCGAGTTAAGAAAAAAAAAAAAAATCGACGATTTTCTAACGGAATTCGAAAGATAAACGAATGCTCATCACAGTCCTTCGTATATCGAGGAAAGAAATGGATGTATATAATGGAGTCATCGCAGAAGGATTCTGAGAGGGAGAAGCTCGTTTAAAACTATCATCACGTAACAGGCATGTTCGTTCAACTGGCTCATCGTGCGGATTTGCAACGAGTAATTTTCCTTCTTTTAACAAATTCTCATGGAGTGCACCTACGCGAAAATTCTCGTAACACTTTGTTGATTTCCATTCATTTTCTTCCTAGAAACGATTGTTTTTTTTTTCTTCCTTTTTTTTTTTTTTTTTTTTTTTTACCTAGAAATCGCTCACCAATTTCGGTTACAATTGTGATCAAGGCAACGATTGCAATTGTATGGGTTCTCAAATGTAATTCGCAACAATACGTTTCATCGAAATAGATTAAAAGATTTACGTAATGGGTTAACGAGTATTATGAGAAATGAGGTGGAATATTTTTACGAATAATTGTTGATTTTTTTATCTCTTATTTATTTTTTTTTTTTTTAATTTGGATATTTAATGGATATTATACTATATTCGTTCGTAGAAAAACGCGTGTAACAAGGTCATAGACTATCATTGTATCATAATTGAATAATAATTGGAATTGCTTTTGAAAGTGGTATAAGTCCGTTTATTCGTATACGTATTGAGATTTTTAAGGATTTGAATCAATTTAAAAATATTGGTAAACGTTAATTAATTCGGGTAATAAACGTTTTTAAAATTATAAATTTGTTAAATTTTATTATACAATAGTAATTGATAAAAATGTTAAAGAAAATAAACGATTTTTTAGCTACAAATGGACTTGTACCACTTTCAATGATAACATATTATAAAAAATTTAAACAATTTTAAATTTATATTTTAATTGAAGTTGGCTTTTCTGAAATGTATTTTTTAATGTAAAAAATAATTAAGTATACGAACGAATAATCGAGTTTATTAAGAAATAATTTCAGTTATATCATAATGAATTTATAAATAAATAAACAAGTATGAAAAGTAAATTACTTCGTTAAGATAACTAATAATAACAAATTTATTCATATTTCAATCTTATTTCTCAATCTCATCATTATTACGAATGGACTTATTCCACTTTCAACAAAGACATTCCTCCGAAAATATTTTACAGTTCAACTTTTTTTTATTAATTTATTAATTTATTGTATAACCATTGACTTTGTGATTATAAATATAAAAAGATGATATCTGACTAAAACCTACCATTAATTCATTTTTTCCAAAAATGGACTTATGCCACTTTCAAAAAAAAAAAAAAAAAAAAACGGTTCAATTATTGCATGGATAAGAGAATAAGATACATTAATATACACTGTACATTAATATAACGCTCTCACGATCACTTTTCTAAACACTCCTCTTTGCTCCGCGTATCCTATTAATCAGCACATGTGGGAACAATGCGAATAAAATAAGTTTAAGAACAAAAAGAAGAACTTTCACTGTCTGTTCTTAACGCCGAAAACTTTTACCATACAAATAATTAATAAAATCTCGAGGAGGATCTTAATGTTTGAGAACCGGCGCATTTAATTTTCCAGTAGCCAGTTTCCAGCCACGAGTTGTTTAAAAAGGAAAGTTTTCGCGGGAACGTGCTTTTTACAAGCAGCGAGCAAAAGAATGATCGCGATATAATTGTGGTAATTTCGTGGGCTCACGTTCACCTCGCTGGTAAAATAGAAACTATCGGATATTACCGTGCGAGATATTGTTCATAAAGGAAGGCTGGATGGCTGTAAAATAGTGCTTACGAGCTTGCTTTTGTCATTGCATTCAAAGTTCAACGAAACTAATTTCTTCCCGACCTGTTATCGAATGCTCGCGTAATCGTTGCACTTTGTACAAAAAAGAGGGAAAGTCGGAGATGATAGAATGATGAAACACATTTGCGTGTGACTGTTGTGTCTACGAATATTTGTACCCATTGTTTTTACGATATAAGTGTACTAACTTTATTTTATATGTGTAATTTGTTTCCGAATAATAAAAAGGTGATGGTGATCTTGAAATTTTTCTATTCGATGTGAAAAGGAAAATCTATTAATGGTATGTTTTTGTACAGAAACTTTTAGATTTAGGTTAAGTTTAAATATGTGATGAATAGAAAGGATTTATTAAAATATATATCAGATTATGTTAATTGCTGGAAAAATGCAAACATTAGTTAAAAGCATATCAAGTTTTTGTGCAGAAATTTTTAGGTTAGGATGAACAGAAAGAATTATTCGAACGTATTAAAAACATATATCAGATTATATTAATTGTTAATCATAACAATAAGTTTATTAATAAGTGTATTAATGTGAAAAAGAATCAATAAGTAGAACAGTGCGAATAAATTTGAGCAATTATTACATCAAAGATCAATACTCTCCTATACGTGAAGCTAAGTGAAATATAATAAAGAAAATTTGTTTTCCAATTCTCACGAGTAAAATCACTAGCATATTTACATTTCCCTAGTAGACGCTCTAATGATATTTCGTTCATAGGGATCGTTCACCTTGCATGCAATGAAATCTAACCATAAAAGGTTCAGAAAATTGTAGAAAATACAGTATCAATTATCCAAATCTTATTTATTCACCATCGGTGCAGCGGTATCGATTGATGTGGCAATTACTTAATGTATAAATTACACATTTTGCGTAATGTACATTACATTTCAAATTACACCAGTAATATTCTCTCCTGTTCAACAATTTCAATAGTAAATTCCTTTATTTATAAATTGGATATAAGAGCATGCATACTTCGAACAATCCGAATAAATTCAATTATTATTCAAATAATAAATTTACTTCATATTGTCCCTTTCTCTCGCGGATTTTATATCGATTCAATAATGCAAATAATAAACAATCCGTTTTATGAGTTTTTGTTTGTATCCTACGAGCTCTTCGAACTTACAAGTACAGCCCCGAGGCCCTTCTTGCTTTCTGGGGCATCGAGTTTGCGAAATACGCCGCGGGTCACGTTTGCTCATTGTTCGCTCAAGGGTCGTGAAATTTGACATTTAACTTCCTCCGAGAATAGATCCGGTCTATTTTACGAGGATCTCCTCACTTTTGAAATAATTTACTCATTTGTTCTCGGCCAAATTCTCGATGATTAATTTGCATGATTCGTTATTTTGCTCGAGCTGTAACTCGCTCGATGCTCTTTCTTCTCTTACCGCGTGATAACATCTGACGAACGAGAATCGTCTCCGTATCTCTCGTACACGTTTTGACATTTTATGCTTATGCTTCGTTGCCACGAATTAATAATGATGTAGGCGCGGTTCAGGAATGAAAGTGTAATATATTAAATATATGACATTTCGTACAATTAAATAGCGAACTTATCTTGCGACGTTAAAAAGATTAATAATAATTTCAATTATTATATAAAGTTGTGCTTTGCAGCACAGTTTTCTTGCTCGCGTATTCTCGAATCGTATATATATATATATATATATATATTTTATTACACTTTTGGATCACTCTGTAAAGTTATCGAGAGATCTTTTTCTTGCCCATTCATGTTCACTTACCTACGAACGATCCAAGTGGACACAGGTGTTCTAGCTGCTGATAGTTAACAGACGCTGTTTCTTGACGGTGCACGAGTCCAATTAAAGGTACTTAATTAAAATAACCGCCCGAAAAACCTAAATATTTTTCAACCGTGCGCTTTCATACACGCTATTTTCTAATTAGATCGACTCGGAAAATTTGCATTTTCCAAATGACTATAAAAGAAAATTCCTTTTTTGTTTAACGAATTATTACATTGATACACCATTCGAACAGCAACGAGATAAATCTTGCGAGGCGAATCAATAAAAAAGAATTAGCGTGGAAAAAGTTGGTAGCATCGAATAAGTTGGTAGCATAACGTAAATAAAGCAGCAGGTGCGCGAAGGATCTATTTACAGGAGACTACTGCGCAAGTGGCCCAATTAATACCGTTTAATTACTATAGAGGGACGTGTAACGATGCGATGCGATACACTTTTGCAATCCGAAAGAATTCGATCAACATAATTATCTATCCCGTGTAGAACAACGCTCGATTGTAGATAACCATTGATAAAAGTGGGAAACGAAAATGTATACCGTTTCGTTAGATACGTATTTACATACACACTTGTTGACCCGTGATGTCGTAATTATCTTGATATCACCTTGTTTTCCACCCGATGATGTCAGCGGAACAAACACACGTGATGGGATCTCGTATTATTGGCAACAATTTAGCGAATATCTTTAATCGTAATCTTTCGTGCACTACGCAGGATGTAGAGGATAGAATTTTGGGTTAATAAAGATTAAAGGAAAATTAATGCTACGATGTAATATTATCGCATCGCGTAGAAAGATAAAGATCTAAGAAATTTTTTTGCATTTTTTTCGTATTTTAACGAAATTGAAAATTTCGATAAGATATAATTGAAAGTCAATGACGAATATTATAATAATTCTGATAACACTTGCTACGAACGTGCTCGATCTCCTTTTCTTTCGTCTAGTTTAAAACTGGATTATGTAAGAAACGGATGAGAGAGAGAGAGAGAGAAAAAGTGGAAGTAAAAATTTGTAAGACACGATTCGATCGCAATTTCAAAAAAGATCAAAACTCATCGAGATTAAATCTTTCAAAATGAAAAATCTATCTTTTTTTTCAATTAAAAATGATAGATCATCATTGGCATTGATGTTTTATGTAAGAACAAAAAAAAAAAAAGAAAAGAAAGAAAACAAATGTACTTGCTAATTTATATTTTCACGGTCGATGAGAAAATCGTGTTTTTCCATGAATCTCGTATGAATTTCCTATGGAACGTTCTTATGGAACAATTGCAACGTCATGTCGAGGATGCCTGATTTGCATATGTAATGCGGCACGCGGTTGTTCGACATTAACTTCCCGTCAATGTTTTTAACGTGAGAAGTGTTTTTCCCGGTTTTTCGCGATTGCAAATGAATTAAAAAGGATATTATAGGAGACAAACTGTTTTATAACGCACACTTGTTGAGCACACTTAAGCAATTAGAGTTGCCAGTTTATGACAAATTGTTGAATGTTGAAAATTAATACTCTTCGCGGTGAAAAATTAAGTACGCAAAAAAAAAAAAAAAAAAAAGAAAGAAAAAATTACGAATTTAATCATACAGAGTTAGGTCTAATGTGACTTAAATGATGTTAAAGTGGTTATTCGTCATATTTCAAGACGAAAAAAAATTTCTCCTCGAGATCGTATCTTTCGAGATTTCAAGATTTCAGGAAATGATATTTCATTTTTACGTGCTTAATTGTGTTCAAATAATTTTTATACATTAAATTTTAAATTTTACGTACGTATTTTTAATCCCATTTTCTTCTTCTTCTTCTTTAAAAAACGTATCCTCTCGATTTGTTTCAATTACGTTTAAATTAAAATTCGAATAAGTAAAATGAGATTAAACACAATTAAATAAGTAACGGCGAGCGGATCAATGGAAATTTCTTTCTTCGAGATAAAAAAGATTAGATTATTAAAGGAGAGATCGATTAATAATAATTTTCAATCAACGAAAAGAATTTCGATATAAATCATAGAAAATAAGTACTGGATCGTATCACGTAACACGCCAACCGTGCATAAATACCTGCCTTATAATCCCGTGCTTGATAACACCGAATAATTATTATTAAACGCTCAATTCCCTATCGATAATCTCATTATTTAATATTTTCAACCTATCACCGCGCACGTTATCAAGATCGTAGATTCTTTTTACTTACCACCATTGCTGTAATCGTTATTAATCTCCATTTCTTTGTACCAAAAAAAAAAAAAAATTCGACTCGAAATTCAATTTATCGATGCTTCGAAGAATAAAATAAATTCTTCGAAAAAAACTCAAAAAGTTATATATCCACTACTCGATTATACATCCCAATCTATTTTTCAATTTCGAATTGTAATCTAATTCAATTTGGAAAAAATTTGGATCAAAGAAAAAAAGAAAGGATTCGTGGATCCTCGGGATTCAGAACGTGCAGAAACACACATCGAAACACACCAATCAGTTTTCAATGAGTTTTTGGTGGGGCTGCACGATGATGAAGAGGCTGGAGGAGGAGGAGATGGAAGGGGAAGGGGGGATCCGCGTGTCGATTGGGAAAGGGGGAGGGGAGGGAGGAGGACAGAAGGATGGAGAACAGCGATATATGAAGGCGAAACTCGCGCTCCACAGACTCAATAGCCCACAGAGACTCCACGTGGTGTATCGTGGAAGTATCGCGAGTTCGTGTACACCACGGAACAACACATTCTCCTCTTCTTCTTTCTTCTTTCTTCTTTCTTCTTCCTTCTTCCTTCTTCCTCTTCCTCTTGACCGTTACACGAGAAGTTACTTCGAACGATTTTCAAACGCGTTTTCCTTTTCGAAACCCAGCTGCTCGATCCCAGTTTCCCAGTTTTACGTCCGATAAAACCGTCGCGATAGTCGGAGATATAAGCGGGGTGATAAGTCGTCCACCATTGTCTTCTCGTTTCGAAAGGCGAAAGATCCTTTGTCTTTGGACAAAGTGGGAGAGGGAGGGGGGAAGGATTGTTTCTCCCCGCGATCGATACACCATTGGGCGAGATGGTGGCCGAGTACCGATGAGAGTGACCGATCCGAAGATTGTCGAGCTCGTCCTTGTTGGGGAGAAGAGAGGGTGGTAGGAACGAGGGAGAAGGTGTTGTGGTGTGCGTTGCACGGCAAACGTGTGAGATTGTATCGAGAGGAGGATGGGCAAGGGTTGGAAAGGTACGTGGTTCCCAAGCTACTTCACTTTCCATTTCTTGTAAATGTTCGTCGAGAGAACGAGACTAAAAACATTGTATTATTATATCGGTTCTTTCAATTTTCTTGACTCGATGCAAATTTTTCTTTTTTATTTATATATAATTTTAATAATGTTATTGCAATATGATTTTTGAGGTTATATAATTTTGATGATAATTCTCGATCGAAATAAAAAAAAAACCTTAAAGGTTTGTCATTATTCATCTTATCGTGCCATAATCGTACGCCAATCGTCATATTTATTTTTTTTCGTTGCTTTTCGTCTTTCGCATAAATTTCGAACGATATCGCAAACAATTTAATCACAACTTATTAAATATATAAGATTTTTGTATATTATTTCTATACGTTACATAACGCGGTATCTCGATATAATATAACCACAGAAATAGAATTTCGACATTCGTATCAAGAAGAAACTCTTCTCCTCCTCCTTTTTTTCTCTTTTACTTTTATAGAACACTGCAAATTCGCGTCACCCACGTCGTCCATCCTCGTGGATTACGTAATTTCTCTTCCCTCTTTTTTCCAAAAAAAAAAGCAAAGGAGAAAGGAAACGAAGAGAAAGAGAGAGAGAGAGAGAGAGAGAGAGAGAGAGAGAGAGAGAGAGAGACGAAAGGCAAACATCATTGGTACAATGTATTAAAAATTCATACCCCGTATTTCGATGATCGATGCACCGACAAACAAGTACATATATACGGGACGTTTCTTCGCGAGAGAAAAAAAGAAAGAAAAAAAACAACAACAGTCGTCGGCACCGACAATGACGAATATTTATATATTCATATACGTTCGTCGAATACACACGAATTTTGACGTTTCAATAATGGATGGATGGGAGTGAAACGCGTCTCCTTTTCGCGTGTATCGTTTAATTACCAACAAAATGTTGCAATTGAGAGACGCTCGACAACATAATACGTGTTATTTTCCTTTTTTCTCTCTCTCTCTTCTTTTTCTTCTTATTCTTCTTCGTTCTGTCCAGGCGCGAAAGATTTCGTCGGCCTCGAAGAGGTGACGAAGGTCGAGTTTTTGGTGATGCTGTTGGCCGAAACCCTGGGAACCTTTCTTCTCGTGCTGATCGGTTGTGCATCCTGCATCACGTGGACGGCCAACAATCCTCCAACGGTGGTTCACATAGCGTTCACATTTGGCCTCGCGGTCGCCAGCCTGGCTCACGTAAGTCACGTGTTTCGTATAATCACATTCACGCTTTTGCTTGCAAGGATCACGTCCTAAACAAATTAATCACGCTTCGAAGCGTAACAATGTTTCTTCTTTCGAATTTTGCGATTGGATAATTTTATCCAAAATGAATTAATCTTTGAATTAATCTTGAAGATATCGATAGTTTAAGCGGATGTATGAAAAAAAAAAAATTTGGATTTTTAAGAAAAGAAATAAGAAAAATATCAATTAAAAGTAAGATAAGTAAAAGATGAAGATATAAACGAAAATAATTCGAAACATCTTATAATCATATAATTTCTCGTAATTTAATCATCTAATTAATATCCCACTTGTCCAAAAAGAAAAAAAGAGAGAAAAATTTTCCAAAATTTTTAAAAACAATTTTCTAAAAAATATCTTAATATCGTGTTGATTCGAATCGATCGAAGGCATAGGATGAATAATGAATTTGCCGAAATTTCGCCGGCCTACGCGCTCGCTCTCTCTCTCTCTCTCTCTCTCTCTCTCTCTCTCTCTCTCTCTCTCTCTCGAGTTTTCCTTCCCGCGAGAGTGTTACACGCGTGATAAATGGTTCGCCACCTCGCATTTATCTGATTTCATTGAATGGACAAAAGTAATCGTGTTCTCGACTCGTCCCATAAGAATCGTGTATCACGAATATAAAAGGAAAGGAAGGGAGGAGGAGACTCCATTCACCTCATCCAAAGCTATCGGTCACGATGCGTTTCACGAAGTTCGGATCGTTTCCATCCAATTCGTGCATTCGTCACTCGAACTTCGACTTCTTTCTTTTTCCTTTTTTTTTTTCGATTAGCAAATTGAGAATTAATTCATTGGATCCTATAAGCCCGCACGCGCAAATTATTCATCGTTGAAATCGAAAGCGATCAGATCATAGATTTTTTTTTATTCGAGTTTTACGATCGATTTCGTTTTTCGTTTTGCCTTAAAACAGTTTCTATATTTTTAACCGATCTTTTAGGATCTATCGAATAATATATTGTTTAAAAATTTTTCGAAATCAAACGAAATAAAATTAAATTGAAAAATTTAATTTCAATTTGATCAAACGAAATTTTATTCAAATTTTATGATTTCGTTTTTCGTTTTATATCAAAATCTCTTATATATATATATTTTTTTTTTTAATTGATCTTTTAGGAATGATATATCGAATAGTATTAAAATTAAATCGAAAAATTTGATTTCAACTCGATCAAACGAGATTTTATTTAAATTTTACGATCAATTTCGTGTTCCAAAATCACTTATATATTTTTAAATCTTTTAGGAACGATCTATGAAATAATATAATATTTAAAGATTTTTGAAATTAAATATGATTAAATCGAAAGCGAAAAATTTGATTTCGATTCGTTACAAAGGAAATTAACATGAGAACATGATCTTTGATTGGATTCAAAAACTAGGCTTTTTTATTTATCGTCCGATTAAATACCGCACGTGTGACAATGCCCTCCGCAAAAACCTCTACACAATTACATTAATTGACCATACATTATCTCCAGTTGGGGAGGGCGGAGGGAGAAACGCGCAACAGTTGCAGCAGAGCACAGTAGAGATATTAAAGTGTGAAGTACCGATGAAGCGAGCGCGCAACATTTTATCGCAACGTATGCCATTAAACGAAGTAAATCTTTTCTGAACGCGACCTATTTTCTCTTTTGGAACATTATTTTCCTCCTCACCGCTCAATGCCAAAGTTTCGCAACATTCGTTTCAATATCCCGCCTCACCGACAACCATCAACAATTCCACGATTCAAATTTCACGCATCTATTATCCTTTCGTTAATTATACGAAAGGAGGAGGAGGGATCGAAAAACCTGAGTCCATCCGCTTGTCCAGTTGTTCAATGTTCGGCCAATATTGAAAGTAAAACGAGAAAAAATCGAAATCGAATGTTAACACGATCGGTCGACTAGGCGTAGGCTTGGATCGAACATGTGGGAAGCGTGATGGACCCGCGAAATCTGTTATCTTCCTTTCTCAAACGTTTCACGTAGACTGTGTCTCTCTCTTTCCCTCTCTCTCTTTTTTCTATCTTATGCCGGAAGGCACGAGGAATTACAAACGAGCGTCCAACGACACGGAGGTCGTACATTTACTCCGCATTCATTGACATTTGGAGAAAAAAAATCATTCAACGAGGATCGAGTCTCAATGACTGACATCCAGCTACAAATCGATGTTGTACGAGAAATTTAAAATAGAACGGTTAACCGTGAGTCCATAATGTTGCATAATAATCGAGACTATAACGATCGAATGTTTCGAAGAGAATGATAAATTTAGGTATCTGTCGACCGAACGAATACACAAGTTTATTCTGCCAATTCGTTTGCCGAAAGAAATACACGTATATGGTTCTAAATATTTCTTTCGCTTCTTAACGATAAATTCGACTCGAACAAATTCACTTTGATATGAAGTTAAATATAATTGGAAAAGATTTTGTCTTAATTTTAAATATTTTTTTTTTTTTTACTACTTACGATAACGGGAATAAATTCGGATGACAAGTAAAATAAATATTAAATACGTAACGAGTTTATTTCGCGAAATCATTTGCCAAGAAAGATGCATATATATATACACGATAGGTAAAAGGAATCTTTCCCATTTTTAAGGAGTTTCTTTCCACTTTTGTAACTGGGGCAGAAGCTAACGAGTCTTGGCGAATCAATTACTAATTCGCTCTCTTCTTTATCTTTCGCCTTTCACGACGTGTAACGTCGGAACAACGATCGACCTAACGGATACTTGGACGCGTTCCGCGGCTCGGTCCATCTTTAGTTCAGGCGTTGGCCGCCAGTCGGTGATTGGTATTTGCTCTGTCTGCGCTGCGTTTACTTTTGCGACGTTAGCGAGTAAATAGTGAAGTAAACGGGCAGCCGGTAACAAATAGAAGATGCGGTAATTAATCGAACGCTTTAAGGGTTCCCGCTCTCGTTCGATGAAAAATAACTCTCTCGTATCGTATATTTTTCGTATATTTTTCGTATATAAAAGAAAAATGGCTTAAACTCTTAAAAATGGACGAAAGTTAAATTTTGTTATGAATCAACCCGTGCAACTCGATTTCTGCGATTATCACAATAATTATATAATTTATACAATGTTTTTACACTGTTCATTAATCATCTTGATCCAAGCATCGATCAAATCAGCCGAACCCCGCTTTGGTTCGGGCAAAATTTCAGGTAAAGAAAAAGCGAAGTATATTAAAAATTCGAGTTCTCTAATAATCGGGCTTTCTTTTGGAAGGAAAAAAAATGTTTTTCTCGCATTCGAAGGATATATAATATATCTTGCGCGAGGATTAATTAATATCGCGCGCGTGCAGCGCCTTTTACGCGCATTCGTTACGTTATATGCATACGCGTGTATTCCGTTTCAACACGTGACACACGCGTTGCTCGATCCGAGAGAGCCGGCGGCAACACGAGCTGGTAGAAGGGTAAATAAGGCCGGTGATTCGCCCAAGGGGGTCTAACTCACCGGATGGTGCAATTCTGCCCCGAAGGCTCCGACAACCTACTCGAGAGACTCGCCTCCAACCTCCGATCGACTAATGTGACTCTTGTTTCTCTTTCGATACTTTACTCTCCTACAGCCTGCCCCTCGTTGCACATACGAGATACAGGCATTTATTATGCTTCGCTCCTCTCGTTTCTTCCTTCAAATTAAATTCGATTATGATAATTTATAATTTAATTGTATATGTATATATTTGCCAAGAAAGATATACATATACATAGATTGTTGATCTTGGCAAATGAATTCGCGAAATAAGCTTCTACGTATTTAATTATTTATTTTATTTATTAAATTTGCTCTATTTTTTTTTCTTTTTTTCGACCAAATGTTTCCCCTCCTTTGTTTCTCTATCTCTGTCTTGTCTCTATATCTATATTCGATATTTTATTATCCGATAGGCTGCCTCTCGTTGCAAATACGAGATATAGATATTTATTAATTTTTTGCTCTTCTCGTTTCTTCTTTCAAATTAAATTCGATTATGATAATTAATTACATGTATCTATTCTTTTTCGATCAAATATGTCTTCTCTTTTATTTCTCTTTTTCGATATATGAGATATAGATATTTGTTAATCCTATGCTTCGTTCGATTATGATAATTTAAAATTTGATATATATATATTTATTTATTTTATATTATTTTATATATTTTATTTTATATATTATTTTTTTATTTTTTTATTTTTTTTATTTTATATATTATTTTATATATTTATTATATCCGTATATATATATTTACCAAAAAGGATACATTGTTACGTATATCTTTCTTGGCAAATGAATTCGCGAAATAAAATCTATTTAATTATTTATTTTATTCGTTAAGTTTCCCTCATCCTTTTTTTCGTCCAAATGTTTCTCCTCTTTTGTTTGCTCTTCGACAATTGGCCTTTGGTGATGAGAACCAGGAAAAACGGAATGCTCGTAATTATTGCAATTCTCACACGTTAGGATGGGAGAAAATGGTGAAATTGTTACGTTGGTGAGTCACGAGTGAGAAGAAAGAGATGAAAGTAGAAGAGAGGAAAATTGTTACTCAATCGCGCGTATATTACGAATCGAGATCGTATAAATTTGAATAAATAATCTTAAACGTATGCGATTCGACGATGTCGTCCGTCGTTTCCTTCCTTTTGTTTTATACTCGAGGCGTACATAACGCGTTCACTGCAATAAAGAAAGACGCGGAAAGAAAGGAAGAGGAGGGGGAAGGGGCCGCAAAAGTCAAAGTTGATAATTTGAATGCAAATCATACGTTTGTGCCACCCCACGTTACGTGTCATTTGTCACGAACGAGACGAATCGTCTCGTGGAAGGAGACGTAACATTGCATAATCGCGAGTAAAAAAAGAAACAAATAACATCAAGTTTTTTTTTCTTATGAGTCACGTAATTAGTCACAAAAGCTTAATATTTTTAATTCGATCTACGATAAAAGTACGTGAAGTATCAAGATATATCGCAAGATGAAGAAAAGATCAATCTCTCGATTTATTATTTATTTATTTATTATTTTTCATAAGAATATGCATGCGAGAGAATATTTTATTCGCTTGTTTTCATCAGAATTTGCATACGTCAAGTTTTACAAAAATTTAACATTTTCAATTCGATCTATGTTAAAAGTATATAAAGTATTAAGATGAAATGATCAACCTTTCGATTTATTAATTAATTTTCCATAACAATACTCGTACGAGAAGAACACTCATCTTTATAACCTAACCTGTCGTTTCCATCAGAATCATAAAATGGATTCTCTTCACCATGCTTTGAGACATTTTTATTAAACCAATATGAAATTTATTCTACAAATCGATTGCATTTCCACTTTTTCTTTCGTTTTAAATACATAAAAAAAAAAAAATGAAAAGCGTTTATTCGTCGCAAAGTAAAGCAAAGCGCGAATGTTTACACGGTGTCACGCGGAGAGGAAACGAAACAAAAAGGATAGCCCAGTGAACGTGATCGCGCGTTGGACGACGCACAACGACTACAAGAGGTACTACTTCTTGACTTGCGCAATCGTGCAACGAGCCGGTCAAGTATTATCGTATTCGTATTTATATTTTAGACGCCTATTGTTCTCTATTGTAACTGAGATAAATCCTTTCAAGATCATTTCTTAACGAAGCGGACAAGTTAATTCTATACAGGTAAAATTAATAACCGTCCTTTTGTTCGTAATACGAGACGAGAGAAAGACGAGAAAGTTGGCTAAAAGTTCGATTCGAATAATTTTCATCCCATCAGTGAAACTTACTATTACATATAATAGAAACTTAATGAACGATCTCCGCCCGAGGAGGATAATTTTAACAATCGTTACATCTTCCAGATTTTTGCAATTTCCTCTGCCCTCCTTCGATTGATAGATTGCTAGACTAGATTTCGAAAGTAGTACAGAGTGCTTGCAACGGTTAAGGTAACATGAAAGCGATTCTCGTTCGAAAAGATTCCCTTGGCAAATATTAGAGTCATGTGGACCTCTTTTCTAAAGCCTTTATGAGAGAGAGAGAGAGAGAGAGAGAGAGAGAGAGAGAGAGAGAGAGAGAGNGAGAGAGAGAGAGAGAGAGAGAGAGAGAGAGAGAGAGAGAGAGAGAGAGACTCCCTCTTTGTCGGCTGCGTTATGCAACGAAGGATCATTGTCCCTTACAACCAGTGATGGGCAAAATTCAATAGTTGAAGTTACGAGTAAAGTTATTTCGATAATTTATCGTCCGAGAACATAATAACTGCATCGTCAAACGAGACTATACGAAAATCGGATCAACTATAATAATTATAAATGTTATTCGACCGTTTTCAATAAATAATTATTTAAATTATTTATGCAAGATTATATTCTGTTTCTATTTTACTGAAATTCGAATTAATTGTTCGCAAATATAATCCAAGACTCGATTTAATTGTCATTGATTGTTATATTAATATATCGATGTATTTAATTGTAAAAGATGAGAGAACAAATTATTGGAAAATATATCTGTGGAAAGAAATCAGTTTCTCGAATTAATATCATTTCGTTACAGAGACACGTAGAAATTGATCGATTGATCGAGTTTTTGGTTGACCCGGCACGATGGATCTTTACGCGATCGTAACGTGATTCGTTCGAGAGAACGAGAGCGGATGTGAATAGAACCACATAGCGAGAGTATCCCGGGGCTGTGGGTCACGGGGAGCCCCCGAGGGAGCCCCAGCTCTGATCCTAGAGATTCTAATCCGAGAGAAACATTTTAAATCTCGTCTTGAATCCTTGAATGAATTACATTACGCGTTGTTCGCTGTGAAAAAGAAAAAAGGAAAGAGAGAGAGAGAGAGAGAAGGAAAGAAAAAACATGATTCACGGATGGAAGAAAGAGCTCGTCGACCTCGTTCCACGAATCCTCAAAGTTTACAATTTTTAGTCTCGTGTGCCCACAGCCGTTCGTTTCGCCACCGTCTCGCAAATCCTCCACCATCACAGTTGTCCCACCAGATATCTAGACACGCTCTTGATTAATAATTCAAGATTACGCGGTGAGCGTAAGCAAATACAGTAAAGGAGGGAGGGGAAATACGAAAAATTTGATCGAGGCTGCCGAATAAAAGTGCACGACGAATCGCTCGTTTATCGCTCGTTCTTGGAAGAAGTGTTGCGCGGACGAAGGACGAGGAGCCGGACGGTACTTTGGATGAAAAGTTGAAGCAACTTGACTTTCCCCTTTGTGGGTTCACGCGTGCGTGTAATATCGGTTGCGTTCGCCGAATAACGGTGGTATTAATTAAAATGAGAGAGAAGGGAAGAGATAGGATTTTCTTCATTCGGCACAAGGCCTTCTCTTTTTTTCCCCCGGGAGAAGAAAAAAAAAGGAAGAAAGAAAGAAAGAGATAAATTCGAGAATTAATTTTCGCAAAAGCGCGCGTCGGAACGCAAAACCTTTTAAAGCGAGAAACCCTTCCTCGTAAACCGATAATTGCCTCTCCAGTGTTTCGAGAGAGTCACCTGTGCTCCATCTTGTAATTAATAAAATCAATTATATATAGTCGATATCGCGCCGTTTGATCTTCGCTCCGTGCTCCGTGGTCAAAATTTATCCTGGCAAACGTGGCTGCGACACTCTCGAGAAACGAGAATGATCGAGAAGAAGACACGAAGGAAGAAGAAGAAGAGGAGAAAGAGGAGGGAGGGGGGAAAGATGAGTTGCGTAATCTCGCGGCAACTGGTCGGCGCATGTGTATCTCGATCGCCTGGGGCCAACCGAGACCTTGCCAACGTGCATGAGAACTGGGCCGCAACCTGGCCACAAACCGACTCGCCATCTAGACTTTACCATTTACACTTCCCTCTCTTTCCTCTAAATTTTCATCATTCATTCCTCCCGATTCGGATAGCGTCCTTTTTCCTTTCCTACGATTTGCATTCAATCGCACTCGTGGATTTTTCTTAACACGTCCGCTTTTACTTTGAACCGATATGAAAATTTCGTTCACAGATTTGCAAGTTCGAGATCGTTGAACTCTTTATAGAAGTTTATATATATATATATATATGTGTGTGTAAGTGTATCGTGTGTTTATATTAAAAAATTGATAAATGTATTCAGAAAATTTTCGATTTTAATATCGGGCGATGAAATCGTTTCTTTTCTTTCTTAATCTTCAACGACTGTTTTTTTTTTTTCTACGATTTCTTTGTTTGGAATCCCAATTTCTTCCAACTGGTTTCTGCCACGATATTATTACAAACATTTCCGACGGGTCGAGCGACGCCGAAGAGTCTGCGATGTATTTACTCTCCCATTATTAATCCTCGTAACACGCATATTTTAATATTTACTCGTAACACACATATTTACCCACTCATTCGATCCAAATATTTATTTGATACGCAAATACGCGTCTAAGAATTTTTTTTTCCCATATTTACGAAAGTAATAATAATTTGTACCGGTTGAGTTTATGATAAAAAAAAATTCACGCGCGAAAGAGGAGAGGAAATGATGTATGCACGTTTTGCTCTGGAAAAAAAAAGACAAATACAAATCAATCGCGTTGCGTCAATATTTCTCAAAACTCGTTCGTCGTTTATACTTACCTACAAAAGAGCACACGCACGCGCGCGCATTTATTGCCCGGCCAAGTATCGCAACGCGAATTAAGGGCGACTGTTGCCATGCAAGATATCCAAGAGTCGCAACGTTGCGCGCGTTTCAAGGGCTCGAAGCGAAATGGGCCGTTGTTCGCTTTCTGTAAGAAACGGAACACGGAGGAGAGACGACACTTCGAGACGGGCTTCGAATTTTGCCCGTCCAAACAATTTCGTAGCCGTGGATCTAACGATAAGACTTCTCGGATTTCACCATTATTGCACATACACGTTACAATCGTTAGGAAATCGTTCCGTGAGGCGAGATAAATTTTTGAGATTCTTTTTCTTTTTTTTTTTATCGTATTCTGACCGGTCATGCTCCGCAAATTGCGAAATTCGAAATTAGGATTAGAGAAGTTTCTCGCAAAAGTTTCTCGCCGGTTACAAACACGGACGATAAACAAAGTATCTTGTGACACCAGTGTACTAGTTATTATCTGTTTTTTGATACGTAACGCGTATGCTACCTGTGTTTCTAGAACGAGGTAAATTTGAGAGATTTGCGAGAAAATATTTGTGAAACGTGGAATTTTGATAGATCTTTGTCTTACGACACCAGTGTATCAGTTATTATCTTTTTTTGGTACGTGCTGTCTGTGTTTCTAGAACACGATCGAGGTAAATTTGAGAGATTTGCGAGATTTCGCGAGAAAATATTTGTGAAACGTGGAATTTTAATAGATCTTTGTCGTGAGATTAAGAAAAGTTAAAAGGTTTACGATATATATTGTTGTTGTTGTTATTATTATTATTTTCGTATTTTAAGGTGTTGGGTCCGGTCTCGGGATGTCACGTGAATCCAGCTGTATCGGTGGGCCTTTTGGTGAGCGGAAACTGCAGCTTTCTAAAGGCGGTGTGCTACATTGTTTGCCAGTGTTGTGGTGCAATCGCCGGTTCGGGAGTTTTGAAGGTAAGATTATTGACATAATATCTCTCGCACGAGACGCGGCTCGAGCGTGTTAATCGGCCAATAATCGTACCGTTTTAACTACGCTCTCTGCTAAATTGGATTTTTATTGCCGCTACTTGCAATTTATCTACATAACGCATACGTGTATATGTATATGTATATGTATACATGTATATCCTCTATCCATTCTTCTTATCTTTTTCATTCAATTATAAGTATCGTAAAAAGAAAAAAAAAAAGCTTCTTAATCGTTTACTTAAAACGTTTTGGAAGGTCATGGTCTTATCTTATCCCGAGTATGCCGGGATTAGTTACGTGAGAAGGCAACGGCTCGAACAAATTGCAGATATACGTTATGCCTGATTCGTTCCAGACAGTCGATTCACAGCCACGCATTAATTTCTACGATTAGTTTTTATTGATGAGCTCTTGGTGTTCCGTGTATAATACTAACGGCGCATCGATCGTCGTTTATAAATACGTGACGTGACGAAAAAAAAAAAAAAGGACGGGAAGGTAAATTGACCATTAACGGATCGGATTTAATGGAATAAATATGGTTCGATTGATTTAAAAAAAAAAAAAAAATTTCGGCTATCATTTCGGATAACGAATAAATTTCTCTTTTTTTTTTTTAAAGCAAGGCGGCAATAAGTAATAATTGTTGCAACGTGATTACATCTGAAACACTGTTGCATCGAATTACATAATGCAACGTGTTAGTCCATTAACCCCACCATTGCCACCCGATCGACCACCAAAACCTGGTCCATTGAACGAAATGCCACTATAATTACCTAATAAAAACGATACGACGAAGAACAGAGAACATGTTTGATTTAATTTTTTTCTCCCCCCTCCCTTTTTCTTTTCTTTTTTTTTCTTCGTGATATAATGTTTCGTGCCAACACTACTAATTGACGAGTAATTACGAAAAAAAAAAAAAACTCTTGGAATCGCTCTTTAATCGATTTCAACGCCGTGTTACGGAATAACAAGTTTCTTTTTTTTCTTCTTAGAAAAATTTTTCCAATTATTTGCAGTTATTGATCCCTAAAGAAACGATCGGTCAGGGTTTAGGCGCCACGGGGCTGGGCGAAAAAGTGAGCGAGAGCCAAGGCATCTTCATGGAAGCGATAATCACGTTCCTCCTCCTTCTGGTTGTCCACGCGGTCACGGACCCGAAGAGGACCGACACGAAGGGTTGGGCACCGTTGGCCATCGGCTTGACCATCACCGTTTCCCACATGGCAGCTGTACCCGTGACGGGAAGCAGCATGAATCCCGCCAGAACGTTGGGCCCAGCTGTCATACTTGGCGAGTGGAAGAATCTTTGGGTCTATTGGATCGGACCGATAATCGGCGCTTGCGCCGCCGGTGGACTGTACAAAATGGCGTTCAGGCGTAAAAAGGAGGACGACGAAGCTTCCTACGATTTTTAAATTTTCTGATGAATAATAATTAATGCGAATATCGTTTTTTGCAACGATATGCATTGTTTATTATTCTTTTTTTCTTTTCACTCGAAATTAATGAGATAATAGATATTTTCGTAAGATACGAGTGAAATTGTTTTGAATTGAATAGGTTATGTTAAGTGTTTGGTTTAAAAAAAACTCTCGTATCTTTTATATTTATATATATATATATATACACGGTGCTCGTAACTGACAAGACAGGGTATATTTACATACGTTTCGCTTATTTGCATATGTCCGTGAAAAAATAAGAAGAGGAAACAAGTCAATTAAGATTTAACGACGATTTGAATTATGGAAACGTGAGTTAATTAATTCAAGAAACATTATACCTGATCGCGTTTGCTCTTTCACTTTTTTTCTCTCTCTCCTATATTATAAGGAAATAGAAGAAACGTAAATCTTGTTGAGTGTAGAATTTTGTTATTGTTAATAATATAATTAATTAACGATGAATCTGTTTAATATATTAATATATATATATAATATATCATATATTCTATTAGATAAATAAGAAATTAATTGATAACGTAAATATGATATTAAATTGTTAGAAGATTAATATATATTTATTATATATAATTTGTAAGATTTCGATGTAATATCAATTGATAACTCGTAACTTATTAAATTGCGATTTCATTCGATCGAAATAATCTCATAAGAAAAATATTATCGTACTTATATACATTTCGTACATCGATATTTTGTACCTTGTTTAAGTTTTGTATATATATTGTACTTAAATTATATAGCTTGTAAGATTCCACGTATAAATATATGTGTTTATATTGCATGCTATATATATATATATATATATGTACATAAATTATTCTTTTCTCGACATATAAAATGATTCTGGTTAATAAATTATTTAACGACCTACTACTATTTTCCATAACGCAATAAACCCATGAATACGTGAAAAAAAAAAATTAAACGAATAATTTAACGACGACGATATCCATGCAAATTATGAAATATAAATTAAACTTGTAAATTTTACCTTTATTCAAATACATAGAGACATTTCTTTTTCATCAAAAAAATTTCTGAAAAAGCTTTTGTACGTAAAAAAAAGAAAAAAAAAAATGACGTATCATACGAAAATTCACGTACGCGCAAAAAATCGATAATCGATATCTCGGATAGTTTCATTCTGTCCTTCTCTCTCGCACTCAAAATACGCTTACGAGTCGACGAGTGTCTACAAAAGATTCGGCTTGTAAAACAAATTGGGAGGATTGAATCAATTACACGTGCTTATGTTTGTAAGCCGTTTGTTCTATTGCACGCATCTACGACTACCCGATGCAACCAGAAATAGCGCACACGGGAATAGATGAACGTAGTTTTTGGACGCTTGGGTGTAGCAAGTTGCCAGTAGCATCGAATGTCGTCGACCGTCGACAACGCGTATACATTCTCGACTGGAAAAATAATCTTTCTTCGAGAGGAGAAATCAAAATTCTTACGTTGTTTTCCCATTCCACACCGTGCCCAGTGAACGTTGGAAACGAGTAAATAATAAAATACATATTTTAAAAAACTCGAGAAAATATTAGAGAATCTTTCGAGAATAAAAATCTAAAGGTTAAAGGATGCTGGAAGAGAAGGACAACGAAATTAGCGATTACTTTCGATCAAATTTCCACCGGTTGCAAAACGCAATTACACCGCAAGACATGAAAAAGTTCATATCTTTGAATAGCAACTCGGAAAGGATCGATTTCATGTTGCGCTATCCGCAAGTTTACGATTTGGCTATAAAAATCGGAGAAGCGAAGGATCAAATGTTGAAGAACGGTGAGAAAGCTCTGAAACTCAAGGATGTTGGTAACAAGTATTTCGGCCGTGGAGAATTCGTTAAGGCGTTGGAAATTTATTCGAACGCTGTTCTGCTCGCACCTCAAAAAGGTAATTGACGATTGTTGATATTATCATCATGTTTATTTCACCACTGTTAAAAATTTCATCATTTCGAGATTTTATTCTTCTTTATTTTATTTTAATTTATCATTCCATGAATTGTACGAAATAATTTTCCTATTTAAATTTTATTAAATCATACGAATCGGTTAATTAATCCCCTCCACCAGATGTAGCCGTCCTATTGGCAAATCGTTCGGCAACGCTTTACCATCTGGAAAAGCACAGTTACGCCCTCACAGACGCGGAAGAGGCTTTGCGCGTGGGATATCCTCAAGAGTTGCGTTACAAGATCGAAGAAAGACGGGCCAGATGTTTGCTCGCGTTAAAAAGGCACGACGAGGCCGTCTTGGCATTTAGAAGCGCTTTAAAAGCTTTGGACGATGGAAAATTATCCGGGGAGAAGAAACAAAAGCTCGAAGCGGACATCAGAATCATGCTCGCCGTGATAGAGAAGGGTAATCAGTTGGCACGTAAGGGGCCGAAAATTCCTGAAAAGAGAAATATTGGCGAGCCTGAGAAACCGACTCCAAAGATCGAGGACTGCAATCCTTTGTACCCTTCTTGCAGCAAAGCGGTTGAAATAAGAGACGAAGGTGGTAGCATAGGCAGACACGCGATTGCTACTAAAGATATCGAACCTGGAGAGATATTGGCAATAGAGAAACCGTATAGTGCATTCCTATTGGCGGAATACAGGTTCGCTCGAATTTTTATCAAAATATATGTATATATATACGTATTTATATAATACGAAGTAATTACGTTTCAGACTCATCAATTGTTTCTGTTGTTTCACAAAGATATTTGTACCGATACCAGCTGTTTGCCAAACGTGCAGTTGTGTCGCTTATTGTAGTATTTCATGTAGAGACAAGGATGCCAAGATCCATGAAAACGAGTGTCCGATATTGCCTACTTTGTGGGCGTCGAAAACTTCTATAAATTGTTTTCTGGCTTTGAGGATAATCGTTCAACAATCATTCGACAAATTGTACAAATTGAAAGATGTGAAAGGGAAGGATAAATTTAAAGTATCCGCAAGTGAACCTTATCGATTCGATGATTTTAAAATTATGTTTAGGTTAGGTAATTAAATTTTTCGAGAACTTGTCTACAGTATAAAAGTAGGATTAAATGTATAACTATGTTTAAAGTTTTAACTATGTTTAACGTTTCTTCAATTTTTTAACAAATTGAATATATATATATATGCGTATATTTATCAATAGATTGTCAAAAATACGATACATATACTTGATACTTCTCTTCGTATAGTAACTCACGAGGACAAAAGGACTATAGAAGATCTCTTTCACAGAACTTACATAGCTAGTTGGTTATTGAGACTGTTGAAAAAGGGTCCATACTTTCCGAAATACGTTAAAACTCCAGATACGGTAGAAGCAAAACTGTCCGATGGTGAACTGTATATAGGCGGTTTAATTCTACATAATTTAATGATGATACAGTTTAACGCTCACGAAGTAAGTTATATATTATTTTTTCCACAGAATTAATAATCGTTTTCATTCTCTTTCAATTTGATTTTCAGATATCGGAATTAGTCATACCAAGAGCCGATAATAATTTAGCAAACGCTAAAAGCAAATTTATCGGTGGAGGACTTTATCCGACAATATCGTTATTTAATCATTCGTGTAATCCTGGTGTCATCAGGTGAATAATAATATTAGTATCTTTGCTAACAATTATTTATGAGGTTATGATTTAATGATAAATATGAATTTATTATATTCTTGTTCATTTTAAAGAATATCTAATTAAATATCATTGGTCATATAGATACTTTATCGGTACGACTATGGTTGTACGAGCAATTCGTTCCATTTCATCGGGAGAGGAAATTTCTGAGAACTACGGTCAAATTTTTACTACTACTCCCGAAAGTGAACGGAAGAGAAAATTGAGATTGCAATATTTTTTCGACTGCAACTGTGAAGCATGTAGAGAACATTGGCCTCTCTTAGAAGAAATCGATCCAACGATTTTAAGGTTTAATTCTTTATTTAAAATTTATGAGTGAAAAATAATTTTCTTAATCTTAATTTTTTGTTCTCCGATATTTAGGTTTAAATGCGAAACTGGAAAAGAATGTGGAAACGTTCTACCCGTAAAAACAGATTCGAACGAATTTATGATCGAATGTTCCAAATGTAGAAAATGTATGAATATTTTCAAAGGATTAAAAGCGTTACAAGAGACAGATACAATTTTTAAAACTGCATCCAAAAATCTCGAGCAAGGAAACCATCGAGAAGCGTTAAAATCTTATTTAAAAATTTTAAAACTTCTAGATGAAACTTTAGCTTTACCTATAAAAGATTATCATCTCTGTCAACAAGGCGTTCGTTTATGTATGCTTTCTTTAGGTAATATTTTTTATATTTAAGAATTCAGTGAAAATATTATCGTACGATTATATAAAAGGCAAAATTATTATTTTGTCTTTTTTCGATTAAGACGTGATATATATTATATATCATATAATAAATTATTTATAAAAATAATATGACATAAGAATATAAATATATGTATATATAAGAATATAATATATGTATTATTGGTCTATACTTATATGATATAAATACATAAGAAAATATATACTTATAACATTTAAAAATAAAATTTTGGATTAAAAATAAAGTCTGTTAAAATTTTTAATCGATCGATAATATAAAGATATCGCAATCGTTTCTTGAGCATAAATTTTGTCATATAAATACAGAACTCGAAAAATTAACAAAAAAAAGAGTGGATAATAATGAGAAAAGGACAGATATAGAAAAAATATAGAAATCAGCATCATCTTCAGAGTGCCGCAAATGAAACATAAAAAAAGAATAGAAAATAATGAAAGAAATAAAGATAGAATAAGAATTGAACGTTAACGCTATCTCTTGAATATAAAAGATATTTCGCCGAAGAATTATTTTAAAAAATGACGCTGATCTTCAATTCTCAGTCTATTTTATTCTATTTTGATGCAAAGATGCTTTAATACTCGAAAGATGGCATTAGAGATCATTTCTTACTACGTTTTTATCCTTTCTTTACGTTTCATTTGTGGCATTCTGAAGATGGCGCTGATTTCAATATTTTTAATCCTATCTCTATCCTTTTCCTGATATTTCCTTTTTTTGTCTATGTCATTGCTTGGCGCGTGATCCTAAACCAAAAGGTATGGAAAAAAATTAATTGAATATATTTTTATATACAGTTTTTTTTAAAAACTACAATATATTTTAATCTTTAACGTAAAAAATATATATCACATTTTCAGTTTTACAATATACACCTAAAACGATGATTTCGCAAAACATAATATAATTAAATATATAAGGAGAATATTTTCGACAATATCGGTAAAATTTATACAAACGAAATAAATATAATTAATACAGTTTAAAATACAATATTGATTATTATATTAATGTACAAGTCTTTTATAATCAATTTTTTCAAGTTGTACTAAAGGTTTTAATTGTTCTGCAAAAATTCTCATATCTTCTGCTATTGCATCTTGACCACTAGGTGCTAAAACACTCAATTCTACTAAATAACTTTGAGATATTGCTTCCATACTTTCAGGTATTTTTCCTTGTTGACCCATTTTAAATATTTTGGAAACTGTTACTTTCATTCTACCTTTACGAAACATATAACCACGTGCAATATATTCAAAATCTAATCTACATCCAAGTTCTGTTAAGAAGTCAACAACTGTGTTACTAGTTGCTATATCTAAACTGCTTCTGACAATTGTGGGTCTTGATTTATCACCCAATTCGGGTTGACCGATATAACGTAATTGCCAGGGCATATCTTGATAATCTAAAGCCCTTCTTACACGTAAAAGCAATGGCTGTTCAGATCCTCTACAACATGAAACATTTGATTATTATTATTGATTATTTAAATTTATGAATACAATATTTCTAATGCTTATAAAATTATTAAACATACCTGATACTAAAACACATTTCATGATCATTAAAAGTTTCTGGCCCGGTATCTACATTATCACATAAACCACGTAATCTATGAAGCAATACTTCTACTGCACTATCTAACACTGATCCTTGTAATAAATATTCTTGATTTGGAATTATATTAGATCTAATTGCAGCTGACAAACTATCCATTGCAGTACTTATTGGTGCACTCATTTTTAAGGTTAAATTTCCTATATCAATATATTTTTTATATGAAAATAGGAAAGAGTTTAACAATTATTCACAACATTTTTATAGGTTAATACGTTAATTTTAATGTTTATTACATTTCCCAATATATAATTAATTTCATCTTATGTAATTATGCAATTTTCGAATTAATAATAGTTAATTTTATATGCAGAAGTAAAAATAATTAACTTTATTTTCAAAAATATACTGTAACAATTTGTATTATTTTATTTCTTTATATTACTTCATATTTTTTTCTATTTTATTTTATAAAATTAATTATCTTAAAATGACATGAATTCTTTCTGTCATTAATTATATATAATTATACACAAAAAAAATAAGATTTGAAAAAACAATTCTATTTAAAATTTACATTAAAAAAGAATTTTTTACATAAAAATTATATTTAGAAGAATTTATAATAAAATTATATTAAAAAAAACTCTTAGTTATAAATCAATATATTAGAATAAAATTATAGAAATTACAGTTTTGTAAAAAACATTATAAAATGTATGTATAAATGTATGAAATATCAATAACCGTAATTATTCCAATTGAAAGAAATGAACTTTTAAAAATTAACGTATTTAAAAATTTAGTTATACCTTTATTCTTCAAATAACGTGTGTAATATTTAAGAAGCCGGCTACACACTGTGTGCAGTATATTACGCAGAAGCACATGCCACGTTTGTTGCTTCTGCTAATGAGTAAATAAGATTGAACACGCAAGCGCAAAACGGAATTTACAACATGGCGGAACGTAGGAAAAGCAGGAAACGCAAAGATGTAAGTATCACATATGGCTATAATTATTATAATATTATTCAATACTATATATAAATTGTGATATTTATTCAGTAATTAAAAATATAATATTCCATTTTATGTTAAATTCATATTTTTTCTTTAATTCAAAGCACGTGTCAATATGAATAAGTGTTGTAATAGAATAACGGATGACGTAGCAAACTATTTATTTTCGATATATAAAATTCATTATATGATTCAATTATAAATTCAATTATATGATTAAGTTATTATATGATAAATTATTTTATTTTGTTGTTTATAGAATCGTAACGTCTATGTTAAACATTTTTTTTTTATATAGAAATTCAACATTTGTTTTAATTATATTTCGTGTCAATCTGTATCATCTAAACTTTATTATTCTATTTTTTATATAATATATAATATATATAATTACGATTACATTAAATATTTTTCATAATGAAACATAATTTTAATTTATAATATAATATTCTATATTAATTAACTTGATATAATGAAATTATAAAATATCAAAAATTTAACCTTTTATAGCAGGAAACATCAAATGTAGATAACGAAGTTATTCAAGAAAAACCATCTAAAGAAGAATATGCAGTAGCCAAATGGATTCGTAACAATGTACCTTCAAAAAAAACAAAATTTGATAGAAGTCACAATGTTGAATACTTTACTGGTTCACGTGCAGTGGATGCTTTATTGGAGAATTCACCATGGAGTAAAACCAAATTTGAAAAACGTAAACAAGTTACAGAATTTCTTGACTTGATGTTGAGACATAAATTCTTTCATCGAGCAAAAAAAGTAGTAATCTCCGAAGAAGAATTATATAAAATTCGTGGAATAAAAAAAAAGGTTAAAGAAATTAAAAAAGAAAAGAAATCTGAAAAAGAAAAAGAAGAACCTAAAGAAAACAAAGATACAATAAGTGAAAAAGATAATGAAGATAAAACTGAAGAAAAAAAGAAAAAACCAAAAGTAAGTTTTAAAATAAAATAATAATTTATTTATTTAATATGTATATATGTATTTATATGAATTAAGTTATGAATAAGTTTTATTATTCATAATTCTTTCAATGCTATAAATTCACATGTGACTTTATTTTTTTTGTTGTTATATTTATGTTATTAAGTATTTTACAGTATAAATATTTTAATAAATATTAAAATAATTTCAAGCATTGTATCAAAAAATAAAAAGTATTCATTTTAGTGATCTTGTTGTTATTAAATAAGTTTCTGGTATATTGAAAAGAATATATAATAAAATAAATTATTTAAAAAGTTATTAATTGTTTTAGGTACGTTTGGAGATGCATATGGAACAATATTTTGTAGATTGCAATGATGCTTATGTTTGGATATATGAGCCAATTCCCATATATTACTGGTTCTTTGGAACACTTGTAGTTTTGGGTGCAATTGGTGTTTGCCTTTTCCCATTGTGGCCATTAACAATCCGTCATGGTGTATATTATATAAGTGTTGCAGCTGCTGGATTCCTTGTATTTATTTTGGCATTAGCAATTATTAGATTAATTGTATTTTGCCTTCTTTGGGTTCCAACACTTGGCAGATGTCATCTTTGGCTTTTGCCTAATTTAACTGCAGATGTTGGATTCTTTGCTTCATTCTGGCCACCTTATCAAGTATGTATTAATTTGAAATTATTTATTATTTAATGAATAAAATGTATATATATTTAAATATTTGTAGTATGAATATTATGGCTCTACATCTGAAAGTGATAGAAAAGTTAGTAAAAAAAAGAAAAAGAAGGAGAAAGATTCTGATACCGAAGAAACACCAACACAATTGTAAGTTAAAATTGATCATATTATATTGATTTTTATTGATTAATTTAAATGTTTTAAATGTCTGATATTTAGAAGATTTTATCGTACGCATATTTACATTTCATTTACAGAGAAGAGAAACCTAGTATCAAAGAATTATCTAAAGAACATACTCACATCGAAGAAATTTCGTCTAGCGAAGAAAATAAACTTCCTTCTGCATTAGAAGGTGAAGAAGGTAGCGAAGGTTCAGAAAGTGAAAAATCTAACACAGGTCGAGATTTTGTTATGGTTTAGAAGAGGAATTGGCAATAAATAGTTTTTGTTTATCTTTAATAACTACCATGCTAATAATGGTTGAATCTTATCAATTCTAATTAAAAATCGTATATAGATCCATAAGTAAAATATTTCTGTATAATTTTTAACTTTTGGAAGTAAGGTTTATTTTGTGACAAAAATTTTGATTTTTTAACATCATACAAAATAAAAAGGAAATACGGTACATATAAAAGAGAAAATACAGTATATAAATTCTATAAATTCAATTCATTTGTTGTTTATACTAATATTTTTGCATTTTTTGCATTTAGAATGTTATAGTTAATTGAACAAGAAAATTGTACGTGTATTTTACACAAAGGACATATTTATAAATTATGGTGTACCAACAAAGAAATGATAGAATATCAATTTTAAGATTCCAGTTAAATGGAAATTCATGTGTTAAAAATGTATTTTATTTAAATTATTATTAATCAACATTCATTTAATTGTGTACACCTTACTTACAAAAAACTTTTCTTCTACATTTTATAAGAATGTATAATTATGTTGATATATATAGGTGCCTGAGGTTTGCCCAAATTAGTTGAAAATTGATATTATTTGATACTTTTACATCTTTTACATTATAACATACAACTACTAGATATATCAACATAAATGATTAAATTTCAATAATTGATTTTCTCAGGTTCCAAAATTGTACAGTTGATAAATAGAATCTCCAGAAACAAGATTATAAAATTATTTCGATCAATTGTTACACTGTCTGCAAATTCATTTTTAGCAGAACCAAGACTTGAGATTTCACAGATTTCTCTTATACAGTAAACTGTAATTTATATTTTTATGTAAAAATTCCAATGATAATAATTATTGCTATTATTATTGTAATTATTACTATTATTATTACAGAATAATCATCTTGATCATTGTAGGTGCGCGAATCGTGACTCTAACTATATTAAAATAAATGATAGAAAATATATATTTGATAACAATATATATGTATATTTATATATTGTTATCAAAAAATATGAAAAATATATTTAAATATTTCATAAATAATATTTCTTTGTATGATTGTATGGTACATTTAATACTACTAATTATAAAGTTTACTTTAATAATTTGTATTAAAATCTTAAGATATGCTTATAATGGGGATTTATTTTAACTGTATGAAATTAATGAAACTAAGTTTGGGTCACTCTTTGCAGCCAGTTTTATTATTAAAATAAAATATATTTAAGTTACTTTTGTATTCACACGCATTTACTTTTGTAACCACAAATTTGGTTTTATTAACTATGTCTCAATTTGTAGACTACAATTTTTTCATTAGAAGAATTTCATTGATTAATAACTATAAAGTTTGGAATTTTTCTTTTATAATTCATAAAAATTCAAAATACTCTTTAGTTAATAAAAAAAATTACTTTTATTTTAATTTAGATAGAATATAATTTTCTTTCTAAATATAGAATAAATTAATTTTTATGATCAATACGTAAATAATATTAGATATTTACGTGATAATACTTTTATGATTTATTATCAAATATATAGAAATATTTACATTTCAATAATGAAATTAATCATACATATATAAGTAATAAATTGTTAGAATCTTAAATTTAAAAGTATTAAAATATGGAAACTTCCGAATCATGTTATTTTATTTTATTTATATACAAAAATATCATTTTGTATTTTGCAGAATAATAATATTTTTCTATATAACTTTTTAATGATGTAATACGTAACATCAAATAATAGTGTACAAAATTAAAAACATATATATATGTATATATATATGTATACCTATATACCTATATTATATAACCTATATTATATATTATTTAACATATTATATATATATATATATATATAACATGTTAAAACAAATACAATAAAATTTCTTCATTTTTAATTTATAGTTCATAGTTACAAATTAATAATAATTTTGAAGCATCATAAAAAAACAGATATCTTTTTAATTATTGTACTATTCGTTCAAATTTTTCTTTATATTCTTATGTTCATTAAATTTCTTTCATTATTGAAGAAACTAATTTCTTCTTCAATAATCATTTTTTACCGTCAATTAATTATATTATAAATATATAATAAATTCTTTTGGAATGTCACCGAACCGGTGCTAATTTTATTCATTACTGGAAAATATTCTATAAGAATATAACGATTTCGAGATATTTTTTTTTATAATGTTTCATGATGTTATTGTATTATAGTTAGATATACAATATATAATATTTCTGAATAGATTTTTTTTTCCACTTTGATTTGATCGAATTCTTTTAACATTTTAACTTTTTCTTCGATTAATTCGCGAAAACGAGCAATTTATTAAAGATAAATTTTTCGTTCGAAATCAACCTACCAAGCATGCGCATAATATGTATATTTTTCTATAGGCAGAGTGGCGATTCGTAAGCTGGTTGGTCGCGAAGCAAAGGGCCGCGTCACGAAGGCAAAGTTAACGGCCCATAATTCATAGCCGACATATAATAAATATCGTTACCCCATCGTAAGCGCACGTAGACACGTGCATTGCGGTCTTATATGCACGTACCCTTCGTATAATACGTATGTAAAGAAGTAAATGTTTCACGACTCCATATAGACTTTCCTCGAGATTACGTGGTGAGCTTTCGTCCTTGGCAGAGGTAATAAAAGTTTCTTTTAACAATGCACTCGCGCGCAGAATAAAATAATAGTCGCCCTTTTGGATTCTTCTTTATCCCTTCACAAGTATACACAGGTGTTTTTTTAACTCGAGAATATGAGAGATTATTCATCGAATCATGATTTATGCGAATCTATTGCTTTTATTCGCTAGTTCGTTTAGTTCATTTACATTTCTGTCATTCTTCAATAGATTTATTCATGAAAATTTTACTTGTTATTTTGTATTTGCATTAATTTGAAATAATTTCCATCATAAATTTATTGTGACAGAATCTTCTTATCCATTTGACTGATATTGAGTACATTCTTCTACAAATCTTTTTTTTTTATATTTTTTTATATTTTTTATTTTTTTCATTGAATATCATATCCCTTTGTTACTTTAATTTATTCATTCGAAAAATAATTACTTGCAAGCATTAAAATTGAAACCAGAATATAATGATTATATGTAAATGACTAACGGTAAATAGAAGTGAAAAAAATTTTAAATACTATCATTTTTAAAAATCTTCTATGGTTTCGGGTCATCGAACTCATGAAACAATATTATATCCTCGAGTTCGATATTTATTATTCTCTTTTACATCGTATATTTAAATTATTTCTTAAAAATTATTTAAATTTAATTTTCTTAATTATAATCCTTTATTAAATATATTTTCATTTATATTCTAAAATTTATTAATTCTTTTTGCAGATGCAATTACAAGTATTCATATTTCGCATTTACCACGATATTCTGAAATAAAGTTACGAAGAAACTGTATACGTACAAGTATGCTTGTAAACTCTATTCGTGCGCGAATATTAAAACGATATAAAAGAAGAAAGTCAAACGCGCGGAGGAACCCAAAATAAGGTGAATAAAAAATATCCTGCATGGTCGACCACCGCGGTTTGCGGTTACAATGTGCAACGAAAAAAGAATTCTTCGTTTCGTCTCCTTCTTCTACCTCTCTTCGTCCGACTTGTTTCTTGGTCCTCTTGGTTCCCCATCCTTCTCATCCTTCGTATTCGTTCCTGAGATTTTCAACGTGTGTAGACAGCCGGATTTATATTCAAATGAATCGCCGTGGAAGGGTCGACTTATCAACGTATCAAACCCTACGAGGCATAAAGAATAGACAAGGGGTGAGTTGCGAAAGAATGTTTGCCTCTCTTTGATCGATTATAGGTATCGCTTGAGGGAATTGTTATTAATTATACCGAGAACTTGTTCCTTGAAAATTAATTCCGGAATGCGAATTACGACAGTTCCGCTCTGTAATCAAATCTCGGATGAACGACAACCTTTTCGATCATTGTCAATGTCGAAGGTAAATTTATTTTATTCGTTGAGACGACGAATCGATCTTTCCAAAAAAAAAAAAAAACAAAAAGATTAAATTAATCCATTAATTTAATTTAATTTACTCTTGCACGAATCGATTCTTATTTCTTATTAAACGAAACATCGAACGAAACGCTTATTATTAATTTGTACAGGTTATACACCGCGGTGATTATACAGATGGGAACTCGATAATGATGATGATGATGATGATGATTGCTGTTTTTAAATATTACGGGGCGAATAATGATCGTTCCGCGGCCAAGCTCGAAATGTTTTTCGTGGGCGCAATTATCGGCAGAACGATTTCCTACGTTCGCGCCGCTACATGACTTTATTTAGCTTTAGTTTGTTGAAACCGGTTGCAAGCGACTTCTCTCCTCTCTTACTGCAATACCGAGAGTTCGGTGCTCCGCATCATTTAGGGTTCCTCGGGTGGAGGAAGGAATTTCGCGTTCACCACGCTCCACAGCTTCTTTCGCATAGAGGTAATCCTTTTTGGTACGGACAGGCTTTTCAACCATTTCACATTGCATTATACTCACAATTTATTTAAGAATTGTCCACTTCTTTTTTTTTTATCTCAATACCATATCACTCTTTCCTTAAAACAAATTCTGCTTATAGGTTATTACGAAAGATGTAATATAAGAATCTCGAAAGAAAGAATCTCGAAGAGGTTAGGTTCGCACTTTTTTCCACTCTTTTAAAATAAAAACGAGATAGATGTTATTGTAAATAATTATCGAGGGAAAAATTAATGAATTATAATAAATATATATATATATGTAATTTAAAAATGAAAACGTACAACGAGGTTATAAAAAAGCTACACAATCTTCGGGGAACGACGTCCAAGTGCGAAGAAATTCGGTCAGGGCCGTCATCACTCGACTCGATCTTCCGCTTTTTGCCATTAAAGCAGTCGCGTCTTAATTATCCTTTTTTTCCCCCCTCTCCTTCCCCTTCCCCCAATCGATGCTTGTAAATTAAATTCCACGGTTGGCTAACGTACACGTACAAGAGGAAAGCGGATCAACGTGTGCCTCGCATTAGATCGTGCGTGGGCTGCTTGCGTCATTAAGCATAGTAAGTTACGGTACAAGAATGACTTTGGCTTTGGCGGAGAAAGTGACCGGGTGTGGCTATTGCGAAACATTGTACATCGCACGCATTTGTGTATATATATATATATGCACACGGTACAGCTTGGAGCAAGGATTTTCGTTGTTCGCGCTCTTTGACAACCTCCCATTGTTCTGCCTATTTTTTTTCTTCCCCCCTTCGCTTTCGACGCTTAAGACGTTTCTACGAATAAAAGCATTCTCTCTCGAACCGCGATCCTTAAGGATTATTTCTAACAATAAATTCATATGTACAACAACAATTGTAATCAATATTGAGCAAGGAAATTTCGATCGAAAAACATTTTTTTTCCTCTCTCTCTCTCTCTTTTGTCTCGATCTTCGTAAATTCTTCGTTACATGTGGAGCAAGCTTTTTCCTACGCTTGCTCATGCGCACACAAGATGAACATGGTTGAAAACACGATGGTTTTCGGAAGAAGACGTAAGACGCGTTTTCGAACTCGCTTATCGGAGGATGCTGAACCACCCGAACCAAACGCGCAAACGGTTTGTCCGGTTTTCGAGGTAGAGTTCATCGAACCTTGGGTTGCAAGGGATCGATCGTGCGTATGGGCTACCGAACGTGTCGCACGTTCGCAAACGACCATTGATCTGTGACGCCTGCCCGCCTACATGTTATCTAGTACCGAGTATATATATATATACATATCGAGATTCGCCGCTTATAATTAGATCCAGAAAGGAGAAACGTTCTTTCTCACGTTATCACTTTCACACGAATTATTTTCCGATTTCTAGGCCAAGGTAAATAATTTCCACCGCTCGTGTCTTAAATTAAATCTCTTTTCCTTTTGAGTCGAAGTAGATATACAACGACGGTTCGAGGACGATCTATTTGAATCTCTCTCTCTCTCTCTCTCTCTCTTTCTCTCTCGTCTCGAAGCAAAAGGGAATAACTGTGTTGCGATTCTTCTCTACAACAGGTTTCTCTAAATGAAAAAGACACTAGTAGTGGAATTTTCCGTGAGAATATCTCTCATTTTTCACTCGGTCGAATGTCTACAGAAACTCGTTAAACGTTTCCTCGATCTTTTTCTCAGCCTCGTCTCCGATTTTTCTCCGGTTTCCCCTGTTTTTATTGGGGCTTGGTGGCTGCGAGTATTCTCGGGCCCATTGTTGAAAACATTTTTCGAGGTTATTACATACGTACGATATGTAAATGGCGTGGCCGGGTCCGGTCCTTCGGACGTCGGTGGACCAGCTCCCCTCTTCTTTTTCTTTCTTTCATTCCGATCCTTCTCTCTATTTCTCTTTTATTCCGCACTGATCCCTCTCTCATCTTGACAGGGGCGGATCAGATCGAAGCCAACTTCGAAACGATAAAGTGGAATTGTGGCACGATAATAGCTAGCTAATTAAAATTCATAAGGGGCGGCGAGTCACTTCCCTCCCCCTTCCCCCTCTCCCTTTTTTTTTTCTTGCTTGCCGTAACAAGTTATACGCGAAGAAAAAAAAAGAAGAAAATGTTTCCTTTTTAAAATTACACGGATTACACAGGTAATTAATTACTTGAAATATGATTGTTTTTGCATTTATTAAAGGTTAAAAAAAAGAAATTAATTCATACTTGTTGAGCAAAGTCTTTTTTGCGCGTCTAGTTTTTTGCATAACGACGATCGAGGTAATTCGATCGTTTACACGTTTTATTAAAATTAATCCAAACCAATTGCTCAATAATAATAATAATAACTGTCACGTTTAAAATATATACGACTTAGGAAAAACTCGTTCGATATCAATTTTTTTTTCTTCTTCTTCAAAATTCAATAGAAAATTTCTAAATAATATCTTCCCTCTTCTCGATCTCGATCTCGATCTCGATTAATCGTGCATGGAAAAAGAAAATTTGAACGATATTATTATTTTTTTTTTCCTTTTGAAAATTAAAATGGAGAATTTCTAAATAATATCTTCTCGATCGATCGATCGATCGATCGATGGTGGATGGAAAAAGAAAATTTGAACGATATAAATTTTTTTCTTTCCTTTTGAAAATTAAAATAATTTCTAAATAATATCCTCTCGATCGATGGATCGATGATGCATGGAAGATGGAAAAGGAAATAATTTCTTAATAAATGATATCTTCCCTCTACGTGAAAATCTTGTCGATCGATCGATCGATGGTAGATTTGAGAAGATTGGGGAAAGGAAAGATTTGATTGGGAAGATTTGCGTGGATCCGCTCCTGTTGTATGCCACTACCACCTCGGCATCGTCATCACCATCTCCCTGGCTCCTCCGTAACGGATAGGCTTCACCTCCAGAACGGAACTCCAGTCTGCTTCCAGTTTCTCCCTCGAGAATGCTTGTCGGCTTAGTCGGAGTTTGGCTCTCACAACGCGCGCTTCGTGGCCACTCCGCTCACTTGCCCCGTCAGAGAACCATCAATCCATGCTCTCTCACTGAAAATCTTTTTCTCGTCATCCAACATATCGAGGATATATCCTTCGAACAGATCGACTCGCAGAACAGTGTTGTTCGTTGACACCTTCACGTCGCATCGAATCAACGAAAAATCTCTCTCGAGGATAGGAAAGAAAGAAAGAAAAAAAAAAAAGATCGTGTTTTTCGAATATATTCATTATCATCTTCGAGGAAGATTGACGAAAGAAGAAAGAAATGTGTGGCAACCGATATCTCCAAGATATCTCGAAGGCAGACAATGATCGACACTTAAAAGGTTCACTTATCATCATCGTTTTAAATTACCAATACTCGTACAATTGATTATTTATTTCGCAATGATATATTACGTGCTACTATTGTGCCGTAACACACTTGTTATGTTATTTGGCTTTTATTCTGGTTTTACCCGGCCCGTGCTTCACTCTACTTACTGCCTGACCCTGTTCGTAATAATTAATGGTGTTAAACTCCGTGAATGCCCGCGGCCTGGTCATGCTTGCCTCTCTCACGCAGAATAGGCCGATGCTTTTGTCCATACTTTTAAAATTCATCGATTTCTTTTTTAAACAAGAGCTTTCGTTCATTCGAGCTCCATTCTAATCTTACTATAGAAAAAAAAAAAAACAAGCATAAAAGGAATATTAAAAACATTCAATTTACAGTAGTTGACTTTTTATCGATTAAAAAGAAAAGAAAAAGAATATTCTTTTACTTATATATATACATTTTATATGTACATTTTATATATACATTTTTATTTGTATATATATATATATATATACATATATATACAATTTTCGACATCCCCTCCCAAATTAATTCCAATTTCTTCTCGCTACCAACTAGATGTAAACGAATCGGCGTTATTTATCGAGAGACGAATCGATATTGATTACAGGTGTCCTGTTCCTCCTGTAGGAAAGGGAGGCGGGCGGATGTAAGGATGCGCTTACGCAGGAAACGGTGCATGTCCCGGTGACGTTACAGAAACGTTGTAGAAAGAGAGAGAGAGAAAGAGAGAGCGAGAGCGAGCGAGAAAGAGAGAGAGAAAGAAAAAGAGAAGAAATAGCGTGAATAACGCGCATAGGACAGAGAAGGACACGGAAGCGCACGGATGACGCGATGAGACTGAGCCCGATCATCGTGTCGTGGGCCACGGCGAGTTGGCTCGGTCCAACCGGAACTACGGCGGCGCGGGCCCAATCGTCCAACGACTACGAGCTGTCCACGGAATTCTTCCTCGTGCCCGGCCTGGCGGACGTAGCGATGGACAGGAACGGGCTGGCGAGCGTGGCGAGTGTCATCAGCGTCCCGGCCCCGAACAGGACCGTTTCGGTGTACAAAATGCCCCCTGGAAAGAAGAGCCAGACCGAGATCGAGACCGATACACGCGCTTACCCGAGGTCCTTGCTCAGGCAACGACCCTGGGCTCTTCCTCTTGCTGCCCTCAGCGCTGCCACCATGCTCCTCATGGCTGGCTTCGAGGTTTTCGTACTGCTCAAGGTCGGTTCGTTTACCTTTACGACTTACATCTTACGTCCAAACCGATCTCGCTCGATTGCGATCTCCCCGCTTGGCTAGTGGGTGGGGAAGGGCCGGGAGAAGGGGAAGGGTGGGGGATAGGTGCAAGCAGTTTTGCATCCGCCGACAGATTTCTATACGTATACATATAATATATATATATATATATTATATATATACCTTTAATACGCCACGTTTCTTTGATTTATTATCGTATTACTTCAACGTGATATTTCATATTACGATATCAATTCGTACGGTGTGCATACGAAGTCTAAGCAACTTGATGAATATTCAATTATTTATATATATACATATTTATTATATACATATTATATATATATATATATATATATATAGTACGCAACGTTTCTTTAATTTATTATCGTATTATTTCAACGTAATATTTCGTATTACAGTGTGCATACGAAGTCTAAGGAAATTGATAAATATTTAATTATGCTTATATATATATAATACACAACGTTTCTTTGATTTATTATCGTATTACTTCAACGTGATATTTCATCGATATATTTCGTATTACGGTGTCAATTCGTACGGTGTGCATACGAAGTCTAAACAACTTGATGAATATTTAATTATTTATATATATATATTTATTATATTATATATATATAAATATCTTAAATATATATATATATATATAATACGCAACATTTCTTTGATTTATTATCGTATTATTTCAACGTGATATTTCGTCGATATATTTCGAATTACAGTGTGCATATGAAGTCTAAGGAAATTGATAAATATTTAATTTATTATTTAAAAAATTTAATTATGCTTATATATATATAATACGCAACGTTTCTTTGATTTATTATCGTATTACTTCAACGTGATATTTCGTCGATATATTTCGTCGATATATTTCGTATTACGTACGGTGTGCATACGAAGTCTAAGAAATTTAATATTTAATTATTCTTATAATATATATATATATATATATATATATATATTTAATTATTTTTATATATATGTATATAATACGTAACGTTTCTTTGATTTATTGTCGTATTATTTCAACGTGATATTTCGTCGATATATTTCGTATTACGGTGTCAATTCGTACGGTGTGCATACGAAGCTTAAGAAATTTAATATTTAATTATTCTTATATATATATACGTCGCGTATATATATATATATATAATACGCGACGTTTCTTTAATTTATTGTCGTATTATTTCAACGTGATATTTCGTGGATGTATTTCGTGTTACGGTGTGCATACGAAGTCTAAGGAAATTGAATGAATATTTAATTATCCGTTTGAAATGGGGAAGAGGGCGTCGTTGTCGTTATGTCAAGTTATAAGAATTTATAACTCGATTGTTTCGCGACCGGAAATGGAGCGCGGAGACGTCTCGTTCGACGGGTATTGGGAAAGAGTGGGAGGGGTGGGGGAAGAAGGTTGTTGCTGCTGTTGTTGTTGTTGTTGCCAATTGAACCGTTCTCGCGTTCAATGATACGTAACGTGTTTTCGCGGTCGCGCGATCGCATCTATGATCTGTATAATAGGGGAAGGGGAGAGGGGAGAGGGAGGAGCGGATTAATAGAGCTCGGAGAGAAGGAAAGAAGGAAAGGAATCTCGGTGTCTTTTTCTCGCGTAAAACATTGATGACGCGTAGACGAAACGATATGCAAGGATTTTATGGTAATTGTTTTCGTTCGCGCTTCGACAAGCTCCAATAACCCCGGCACGCTCGCAATTTCGAGCGAGACCTAGGCCTAGTTTGCATGTCGACTACCTATTTCTTCTGCTGTTCGTGTCGTCTGCTCGTACCGATACACTCCATTGAACACTCCGGTGAGCCGGCAGGAAAGCTTTCGATAACAAATTTGATACTTATGTGTATATATATATATACATATATATACATATATATATATACAACTGTGTAATAATAAGTTTTAATCTATTTTTTTTTAAATATATATGTAATGTTTTGCGAATCGTATTTTTAATTTTTTTAATTTTTTCTCTATAATTACGTTGTAAATGGGTTATTATTGAAAAAAATGTGAAATGTTAAATGTTGTTAGAAAAATTATAAATTATTAATTTACGATGTTAATTTATAATATTAAACGCGAAAAATCAAATTTCTATGATTCATAATCTGATTAATCAGACCTGTAAGAAAATTAATCGAAAAGAGAAATAACAAAATGAATCTTCTCGCACGCGTAATTAACATAAATATATATATATACGCAATGTTGAACAAGCAATCGATTTGCTTGTACGAGTTAATAGATATAAATCTATTCTTTTCGTTCTTTCCACGCTTATTTATTTTTATTACTTATTCCAATTAGCGAAATTAAATCTCGTTTATTATTACAATCAATCTGTATATGGAACGTAATCAATTCGTTCGAACAATCTTTATCTCGTATCTCTTCGCCGTGTCTTGTTACATTAACATTAACAGAATAAAACACAACGAAATTAAGGGAAACGAGAACGAGAACACAGCGTTTGAAAAGAAAATCTTACGTACGTGCAAATTACTTTCTTATTGCCATATCGAGATTTATCTTGAAGGAAAAAAAAAAAAAAAAAAAAAAAAAGAAAAATCAGAGCATTCGTCTCGCGTGAAACGTGAACGCGTGCGCACGTTATTTTCCCTGAATTTCTTTTTACGAGCGATGCATATCCACAATATATCCTTTTTCAGAGTAAACACTCGTTGCGGTTCGTGTATTATTCAAAAAAAAAAAATGATTTAATCGCATTAAATGAATAAGTGTTTGCAAAGAGAAAAAGAAATTGACAAATTTAATTAATAATAATTAATTATATAATAATAATAATAATTATAATAATTAATTAATAATAATTAATAGTAATAATAATAATGATATTTTTCAGGCAAGAGTGACCGCGCCAAATAGACGACATTTATTTTTGGGACAAGCTCTACTTTTAGGCCTTTTCCTACTGGCAGGACTCTCAGCGGCGGCCTCCCTCAGCCAAAATCCTCTCTCCTGCGCCGCATTTCGATTAGTCGGCTTGCCTGCCGCTCTCGTCTTTGCGGCCTTGTTGGTTAAATGCGTGTTCCTGCTCTCGTTAAATAGCGGGGTTTATCTACCGGCACCTTATCAAGTAAGTTAAACGTATCGTTAAAGAGAAATATAATTATAATTTAATATAAATATAATTATATATATTTATATATATAATTAATATTTATATTTATATATATTATAAATATAATTATAATAACGTTGACACGTTACTATATTATTAATTTAAACGGTGCGTGGAATAAAATTTGAAATTTATCTTAAAATGGTAACATTTAAATTTAATATTTTTTTTGATAAAAATTTTCTTCTCTTTTTATAATTAATTTAGATTTAAAATAATAATTAAATCTAAAATTATTTTTTATTTAAAATAATATTTAATAATAATAATAATTTATATTTATTATTTAAAATAATAATTTAAATCTAATTTAAATAATTTTGATAAATAATTAATTTAGATTTAAAATAATTACAATTCACCACGAATTCAATTACGCTTCGTGAAATAACAATATTCTTCTTCTTTTTCATACAAAAATTGGATATACATTCGAACAAGAGGAAAAGAAAAAAGGAAAAAATATGAACAAAATATGAAAACTTTTTCTTTCTTTCCTTCTCTACTCTAATTCGATATAACGGCGATTATCGAAATTGCAAAAAGCAATTTCCACGATTCGACAACCGTTTCTTCTTCATTCGCTTCAAATATCGAAATCCCTCGTACACAAGTTTAAAAGAGATTGAAAATACAGAATCGAGAGGTTGAAATTGTAGGCGTGTTGTGAACAGAGCTTTAGAAAACTCGTGGCAGGCAGAAAACTCGTGGAACAACTCGTCGAACAAGGAACGATGCGCGAAGGGATTTTTCTTATTCCGCCGCGTGTCCGGGGATCCGGATGTCGATCTCGATCGACCATTTGTACGCGCGGGACGGGATCTGAATGAAAAGCAATAGCTCGCTTCCACGCCCGCTTACCAATAGCAGTAAGTGCAACTGTTGTGTGCTCGTTAACCATGCCCTGCCCGTTCCCTCTGCAACGTTATTAATATATATATATATATATATATATAGCCGACATTTTCTTCCCCGCGTAACGGGCATCCAACGGGGTTTTCTTTTATTGCCTGTACATATGATTACACGCCGTTTAAAGGAAGCGATGATAAGAGCTGGAAACCAGTTTATGAAATAACTCGTTAGAAAAAATAAAATAAAAATCAGCCTCTCTTCTTCCACTCGTCCGATATAATTCCTCCTTTATTATAATCACGTTCTTTTAATGGAAACCCTCGCTCGGATGGAACCGCTTGTTCGTGAATTATAGCGCGACAACCGCGAGCGTTAAGAATGTTAATTGAGAATACCGTCGTAATAATTACCGGCATTCTGTCGATCAAAAATCAAAAACTACCAACTTCAAGATATGAAAAGAAGCTTTTATATATATATATATATATATATAATTAATATATAATATATATTATATATATATATATATATGTGTATAGTTAATGCAACGGTGATCTGTCTCTCTCTGCTTGTTACAGGCACTGGTATTGGGATTTGCAGTACTCGTGCAGGTGGCTATCATTGGGCAATGGTTTTACGGCGAGCCGCCCATGGTTATCCAAGTACAAAATACTGGACAAAACTTCACCGTGTCCTGTTGCAAAACCCCTCTCGGGCAGATAGTCGCCTCCCTCGGGTAAACATTCGAAATGTAAACTTTCCTTCCGACCATCTATCTTCCATCTTCCTTTCTTCTCTTTTTCTTCTCGAAACAAATAAAATAAAATTAAATCTTGTTTCCTCTTATCACGGAAGAAAATTTCTTCCAAAAAAGAAGTTTGGAAAGAAAATTTGTTTTCGATTTTTTTTTTTCCCCCCCTCCCTCTGTTCAGGTATCCAGGCGCGTTGCTGGTGGCGGTTGCTTGTTTGGCGGTTCGAGCTCGCGGCGTTCGGGACAACAACCGGGAAGCGGCGTTTATCGGGCTGGCCGTCGGTTTATCGCTTCCGATTTGGATATCGAGCGCGATCGGCTCTGTGGCGGCCTCGACGGAGAGCGACAGGGAGGCTTGGCTCGCCTACGGCTTACTGGCCACTTCCCTCCTCGTGTTCCTGACCATGTTCCTGCCCAAGGGTCGACAGTTGGCTGCCCTCGGCCGGGAGGCTTCCGCGACGGTGATTCGTGATCGGGACGACGCCATGAGCTCGCTCCCCGGCAGCGGTTACTCGCCCTCCTTCTTCCACTTCAAACCGGCAGAAGCTTCTTTAAAGAGGAAGATGCACTATCACAGCGGTGGTACGTTCGTTCGTACAGCCAATAATACAAATAATAATTCATAATAATTCATCTTTTCATTAAGTAGCAATGTACGCGAGTTTTCACAAATTAAATCGTTACCACGAGCAGCTCGTTATTTAATCAATTCTAATGGTGGATTTTTTTTTTTTAAAAAGAAACGAAATTTGAATTATCGAGTTTAATTGATTTTTTTTGAGGTGATATTTTTTTAGAATGATACTTTCCAGTAAACGCGATTTCACCGTGTTTTTTTCTTTTTTCTTTTTTTTTATTGAAAAGCAAGAGCAAATTTCACCGTGTATTTTCACGCACGCACGCACCCCTCTCCCAGTTTCATTCCATTTCGTTCCATTTCGATCGTTTCACACGATGTCAACACACGACGACTTTCGTGTCTTATAATGTAAATTCGTGAAGGATAGATAGAACAACAGGGAAGAGAGGAAATGATTAATTGAAATCTAGATTAGTAAAAAATTCTTCGTCTAATTGAAAATTTTTATTTTGCCAACAAATATTAAATATATATTTAATGTACAATGTATATGATAACAATTTATATATATCAATATATAACAATTTATATATACAATTTCTTGAATCTAATGGAAAATGATAAAATTTTAAGATATAAATTGGTGCATTATTTTGATTGCATTTTGATTTTCAGATCGCGTGGCATTAGTTTCATCCGCTATACCTGGTTGTACTGCTTGCAGGCACGGTGGAAGCCCCATATACTCGGATGGTAAGTCCCTGAGAATCAATTAATTGGAAAATATCCGCTTTGAGACGATTAAAAATGACAGAACAAAAGTGATCCATCTGTAAAAATAGATTTTCAGATGAAAGGAAATGATTAGATCTTTCTAAAAAAAGAAAAAAAATATCTTTAATCGAATTTCAAAAATTGAAAATACTTGTATATTTTTCATTGAAAGCTCCATATACTCGGATGGTAAGTCCCTGAGAATCAATTAATTGGAAAATATCCGCTTTGAGACGGATTTAAAAATAACAGAACAAAAGTGATTCATCTGTAAAAATAGATTTTCAGATAAAAGGAAATGATTAGAAAGATTTTTCTAAAAAAAAAGAAAAAAAATATATTTAATTAATCGAATTTCAAAAATTGAAAATACTTGTATATTTTTCATTGGAAGCTCCATATACTCGGACGGTAAGTCCTTGAGAATCAATTAGTTGGAAAATATCCACTTTGAGACGATTAAAAATAACAGAACAAAAGTGATTCATCTGTAAAAATAGATTTTCAGATGAAAGGAAATGATTAGAAAGATTTTCCTAAAAAAAAAAGAAAAAAAAATATATTTAATTAATCGAATTTCAAAAATTGAAAATACTTGTATATTTTTCATTGAAACGCGTACGCAAATATGTGTCAAATGAAATGATTATCATCGTGATCGAAAGGGGAAAATCAAAATATCAAAGTAGATATTGCAGTAATACTGGAAATACCTTCCAAACTTTTCTTCCGTTACGACGTCGCCTCTAGCGACCTTCACCTCGAGGAACGAACGAAAGGGAGGAAAAATCTCTTACTGGAAAGGTGGAGAGGGAGAAAGTTTCGAGGCGGAGGTCAAGCGCTTCTCCAAGAATTAAACTGGAAGGGGAAACAAATCCCGTTAGATCAGACGACGCTAGTTAATCGGTGACCCGTTGTTGGTGACTGATCAAACTTTTTTGAACGAACGAAAAAAGACAAATTCTCCTCCCTCGACGAGTAAAAGTTATGGCCAAAAATTTTTTCGTAAATCGTTACATCTAAACATGATCATTTTTAGAGAAAAGAAAATTTTAATTCTTCGATATACTTATTCTTGGAAAGTAGTCTTCTCTTTAGAAAAATTAAGAGGGAAACAAGTTTCAAGTGTGTACGTTAGATTACGTGATACATCTCTTTACCGTAATGTCCATTATTACGAGTAGGGCGTGGATCACTACATATTGCGAGGCAGAGGTCACTAGCCTGTAAAGCATAAACTATCCGCTTATTTATGACATCGTAGTTTATAATGTTTGTAGTTATCATAATATCCAGCCATATCCAGTTTTATGATTTTTCGATTAAACTTATAAATCAAATTTTTAAAAAATGACAAAAATTCAATTAAGATTTTTATCTTTTTTTTTCAATTGAGAAACATTCCTTTGTTTATTGATGATTGTACGTATATATTTTTTGTAAGAATGTTAATCAAACAGAATATTTCTCTTCGTTCTCGTGAACAATCATATAAATCGATGACGAATTTCTGTTTTATTTTCCTATTTTCTCGTTTATTCTTACGTTAGGTTAATTTCCGATAAGAGATATTGAACAATTTCATTCTTTTCATGACGATTCAATTTCAAAAATAATGAAATTATTTCGATCTCGTGACGAGAAACTTTCAAATAATGATAAGTTTGCAAGCAATGTGACAGATATGACCCATTTCGAAATGTGGTTATGTTTGCAGACAATTGTACCTCTTAAATGGAGATTCTGTGTCAACACTTGTAAACTTTAAGTACATTAAGCACATAATACATGAAAACAAAAATAAAATTATATTATTGACTCATATATGAAATAGAAATATTTTTAAAAGTATTTCAAATAAATTTGTTATAAAAATTACGCTTCGTTGCTTAACACGACCGGAAGAATAAGCGGATACGCAACATTTTTATCATATACCGGAAACCAATAACAAGTTTCGGTAGATATATAATACAGATAACGAATTGAGAATCAAGTTTCTCGAGCATATTTTAAAAATTTCTAAATATATATATATATATATACATATACATATTCAATTATTAGTAATTTTAAAGAATAGATTAATCGAAAAATAAATATTTTACAGATGTTCACAGTCCGATGGAAACGTTCGTCTTACCACCACCAGGCATGTACTTAAGACCAGAAGACGCGGGAAATTTGTACACTACTCTATCAGCAAATCCCAATGTATTTTTTCAGCGAGCAGCTCATCCCGGGATGATGTATTGATAAATGCTTTCAAATAAAAATCCCTAAATTTGACGAAAGAATTGCTTCTTTTTATATTCTTAAATTTTTAAAAGATAACAATGAAACAATGGATTTTATTTTCTGTTCGCTTATCTTGTTATTGTAAATAACAAGATGTTCGAATATTGTCCGAGATTTATTATTTTATTATAAAAATAATGCTCGATTATCAAATCAAATTATAATAATCGGATAAATTAAAATAAAAATACGATTAAGTATTTTTTTATGTCTTTTTTTATTCCATATTACGCTTAAATTAAATATATATATATATATGTTTATACTGTAAATGTGAAAACAAAAATGATAACAAAGAAAAGTGTGTTTGTACAATGGATTAAAAACAGATAGATTTTTCTTTTCTTTGCGTTATTCTTATCTATTAATGACTCATTTTCATTTAATTGCACACTCTTGCAACATTTTTTCTTGTTATAAAAGAATTAGTTCTATAATAGAATACATATCAGAATGATAGTATCGTTTTAATTTCGCAAAATTTGGAAATTAAAGATTTATTTTATTTATCGTTTTTTTAATAATCATTCGAAATTAAAAAAGTTAAAACAAAAGAATTTCAGGTATTTTCGTTTAATTTATTTAAATTATTCAATATATTTAATTTATCGAGTGAATTGACATGTTGGTCTATGCATTGAAAACAATATTTTACATTTATCATATTTTTATTCTCATATTATTTTTTTAATAAATTTAATAATAAATAAAATTAAAAAAATATATTATTCAATTTTACTTTCAAACTACTATTTATAGATGATAATATTCTACACGGTAAGTAGAACTCTTTAAATTAATTAAAAACTAAAAAACGGGATTAATTAAATTCTATTAATTAAATTCTATTAATTAAAATGAAAAAGCAGTTCAAAAAACTAGAGTTAATATAATGATTTATTTAATCTTCTATATTCATAACTAAATCTATACTTACATATATAATTGCTGTATTTTCTCTATTATAATTGCAATATATAAGTATTTATGTATATATACATATGCATACAGTATGTAAATGACAGGTTGCTTTCTTGACGTCATGTTCCTAGTGTAAAGGAGATATTTTCTTTGCAGCTGTCAACGGTATGATTCTTTGTACAAATATTATTTCCATGTATCCTAATGTAAGAAAAGTAATGTGATTTTTGTAATTTCTTTGTTGGAATACTTATTAATAATATTTTAATGAAAATTTAAAACGAAGAAATTATTTACTCGATTATTGACATTTATTATGCTATTTCTTAACCTATAAAACATGTTGGAAAACATTGCATAGTGTACCTGATTTTTAATATTAATAAAATTAAAGTAAAATTTTGTTACAACTTATATCATAATATTTAAAAATGGCTGACAAATTGAAATATCTTAGGTAAGTAAAATTTTTGTATGCTTTTTTATCTATATACTTTTTATTCAATATTTCTTTTTTCTGATTATACATACATATTATATTACACTGTAACTTTTTATCTTACTTATATTTCACATTTAAATGATGAATTAAAAATTTAATATCAAATTAAAGATATGCGCTTGTATATAATATTTGATCAATTTGATCAATTTATTTATTGTTTATATTTTATTATAAATAATTTTAATAATAAAATAAAATTATTTATCGTGTATTTAGAATATATTTTGTTACATGGAATGTGGCAACAAAATATCCAGAACAAAGTTTGAATAAACTCCTTGATCTCAATAATATTAACAATTCAAGAACATTAGCTGATTTATATTTTATTGGGTATATATATTTTTTTTATATAAATATATATATATATATATATTATATATAAAATACATACATAATTAATGTTATAAATTATATATATTAGATTACAAGAAGTTAAAGCTCAACCACAAAATATGGTAATGGATATATTCTTTGAAGATCCATGGACTAAATCTTTCAGGTATAAACATAAAAATGAAAAATATTAATACAATAAGTTTAATTGTATATGTAAATTAGTAATTAATTTCTGAAAACTATTAATTATTATGTTAATATGTTCTTTTCTCTTTAGAAAAGAATTTTATTATTTAAAATTTTTGTAGAGAAGTGTTAAAGAAGTATGATTATGTAAAAATACGTACACAGCGTTTACAGGGTCTTGTTCTAAATATTTTTTGCTTAAGAAAACATATCACACATTTGAGATCGATAGAAACTCAATATACACGAACAGGATGTGGAGGCATGTGGGTAAGACAAAATTTTTCATAAATATTTTATGATTCCATGAAATTATTTTTTAATTTTTTTTAATAAAAAAAAATATATTATTTATAGGGAAACAAAGGTGCAGTGAGTATAAGATTAAATATATATGGAATTAACATGTGTGTAGTAAATACACACTTGACACCACATGATCATTTATTGGCAGATAGAATTGTGGATTATAATACAATACTTACAAATCATAGCTTTAGTAATCCAGATACTTCAAGAATATTATTCCATGAGTAAGTAATTATTTTTTTGAATTGATAATTTAATTTGAAAATAAATTAATTTTCTATAAATGTAAGTAGTATAGTATTTTCTATAAATATTTACAGTAATTTATTTATTTATGTCAATTATACAATTATATTATTATTATTATTTCTATATATATATATATATAGTTACGTATTTTGGATTGGAGATTTAAATTTTCGATTACATGGAGAAGATTTAACTGCCACAGAGATTGACTTATTGGTTAAAAAAAATCAATTAACAACCTTGTTAACTAAAGATCAATTGAAGATGGTAATGGAAAAAGGAGAAGCTTTTGCTGAATTGAATGAAAGTGCTATTACATTCCCTCCTACTTATAAATATGAATTTGCATCTCAAGAATTTGATCTTAAGTAATGTGTATTTTATTATTATATTTTTATATTTTTATATTTATATTATTTTTTTTTTTTTAAACTAAAAATTTTTCTTTTTTCATGTTAGACGTCGACCATCATGGACTGATAGAATTTTGTACAGAGTAAATGCAAATATTTATGATGATATTAAATTAAATGTCATTCAGCATAATTATAAAAGTCATTCCAATTATATACAATCAGATCACAAACCTGTTACTGGTGAATTTGACATTATTGTAAGATTTTATGGATCATAAAAATCATTAATAATAATAATAATTAATACAAAATTTTGATGAAATTTAATTAAAATTAATTATGATAAAAATTATTAATACAAAGATTTATATTATATTTACAGATCAGACCATGTATAGAAGATCATGGTGTAGAATTTCAACCGGTGTCATCTTGGTTTATAGATGAAGAAAATTCAGTGTCATATAAATTATTGGGAGATGCAAGACCTGCTAGTGGTGATTGGGTAGGTTTATTTCCCAATGAATTTTCCAGTTTAGATGAATATATTGTTTATGAATATGTGGGCCGAGGTAAGATATTATAATTTTTTTATACTTCTTTAAATATATCAATTATTTTACTTTATTTATATTTTCATATTAAATACATCACAATTATTTTATCGAATTTATAATAAAAATTTATATTAGGTAAATCATCGCCAATTCCTTTTGAACCTCATTCGATTATTGAACGAATTTATTTTAATGATACGGCTCTCCGAGCACCCGGAATGTATCGTTTGGTTTATGTTGCTCAGCGAGGAAATCTTTTGGGAATTTTAGGTGTTAGCCCACCTTTTCCAGGCCATCATAGACCTATCTGATAAATTTTAATTAGTTTTTCAATTAGTTTATGCGTCATAATCACCAATAATAATCACCAGTGATAATTACTTAATATATAATTGTGACACTTTATGTATGTTCAAAAATTATCAAATTCATACGAATAGTTTCACCGAGTGATTGAATATTATTTTATTCAAATGATTTGTCTTTTGAGCTTTATAATTTTGTTATTTTCTTATAATAGTTATTTTTAAAAGATTAGAATATTACTTTACATTTATGCAACATATACATTAAATGAACTTTAAAAAATATTAATGATTTAAATTGCTTATAATATATCTTTATTTGTTTTATAAAAATAAATAAAGATAATTGTAAAGAAAAAAATTGAATATCTTCGAAAGTATTATCTTTTAACAGTATGTTATTTGATCTTATGAACATTGATATATATGAAATATATATACATTGAAGATAAGTCAGATATCTCTTTTCAAGATATCTGATATTTGAAATTATATATCGATTTTATTATAGTAAGCTTTTAATGTGTTTACTATTATTTTTCAAACAAATTTAATATTATATTCCATATATTAATTTTTTATTCTCTTATCTTAATTATCTTGTAATTATAATAATGAATTAAATTATTATATGTTTCATAAAATGCATAGTGACTAAAAAAACAAGTTATAAAAAGCAAATTTTATTTAAATTTTTTGTACAAATTTATTTTACTTATATTAAAATGATAATTTTTGTTAGTCATCATTATTATAAAATCATTATTAGAATCAGAAAATCAGTTTGAAAACTTTTGCACATTTGATATGTTATGATTATGTATATGTGTAGTTATGTATAAATGTAAATTTTCTTGAAATTATGATCAAATATTTAAAATGAAAAAAAATTACCAAGTATATAAATATATTATTCGGTAAATAATTTTCAATAATAATTTCTTTTAAACAATTAAATAATTTAATTAATAAAAAAAACTATATTTTTGTAATAAATTTTTGAAAATTACTCCTTACTTTATCACATAATTTAATATTTTTATATATAAAATGATGTGTAAAAATTTTGTTGAATTTGTATTTACTGAATAATGCAATAGCAAAAATACGCATAAATGTGAAGAATACTCTCTAAATGATACAATGTAACTTGTACAACGTTAATGTTCAAAAATTACTTTAGGTACCTGGTTTGGGTTATTAATTATTACCCAAAAGCATTAATGCTTAATTATTTTACATCACAGAGCTTATAACGAGTATGCCAATATTATTTTGCGTACTTAATGTTCGAAAAAGCACTCGTAGATAATAATCAATATTTATTATTTTGTTAAGAAATTTTTCGTTTCGATCGGTAAAATATTGTAATAATTGTGGCAATGGATTTGGTTATACAAATCCACACTATTTTATTTTTATATAATACTTTAGAAACAGAAATAAAACAAACAAATGTACACTGTAGTATCAAAAGATACAAATAAATATTTTTCATTGGTCAAAAAGTTTCTCAAATATCATTTATGATTTTATGTTGAAATAAATATATTGAAATGATATCTATTCCTAATACAAAAACGAGAATACTTAAAATGATAATAATTAATACAAGAATATTTAATATTAATATAATACATAAAATAAATAATATACTTCTTTTTTAATTACAAAGATAAATATTAATTAAACTGTTTTAAAACAGTTTTAAAACAATATTTATTTAAAAAATGATAGATACATAAATAAATGAAATTGATATATGATACTGAATATCTTTAACTAACAATAACGTGTTATCTTATATTTAAAAATTATTAAAAAGTTTTTAATCTCAGATTTTAATGTATATGGATATTCCATATATATATAACTTATTTGGTTTCTTATTGTTATGTAATCAGTATACATACAATTTACATACACTACTAAAACAAGTTGCAAATGTTTTTATATAAATTCATCTCAAAAATAAATTATATATTTTATCAAATCTCTCTTTCATTAATTTATATAATTTGTTTTTGAATAATAAAATCTAACAATGAAATCTAAATATACATATATATATACTTATACATAATCTATAATATCTAGTTTTCATTAATATAAAATTATTCTTGTATTCATAACACATAATCAAGTTCTTTTAAATAAATTATAAATCACATTGCTTATTTGAAATCAAGATGATATACAAAATAAATTGTTATACATAATGTTAATGAAATATATATTGTTCATATGATGTGAGATAACTAATTTCTTCTAACTCGTTAATTAATAAATAATAAGTCGATAAGTCTTGTTTAAAATAAATACGTAAAAATTATCAATTTTTCCATATTTGACTAATTCAATACTTTATAAATAAGTTATACTAAAATTGTACATCTCTTCAAGGAACTTTCAAGCATTCTCGGCAGTTGATTTGTAATCCTTTTATGATGTTTCAACAAATTTGAGAAAGGATCGAAAAATAAATTATTTTTAAACAATAATCATATCTATCTAGGCACAGGATCACCATTCATCATCTGAAGCAAACCCAATTCCATGCTTCCAATTTCTCGTTCTGGTATTTCATTAATACCTCGAAATTTTTGTATTCTATTCCATATAAAGTCCCTCGGTGGCCTTCGTAGTACGAACAAACCAAAAATAAGAACACCTTGAAGAGCGTTTACAAGGTCGAAGGAGGACCAGTCGAAAGAATCTCCATTGATGTACCAGGATATTAATTCCATCGACCAATTGAGGCCCATCAAGAAGAAAATTAGCATGCAGACAAATGCGGTTCTCATTAAATATCGAAGAGTTCTTCGATCGTCTTGATCCGATGGTTCGTTTCTCCTAAGACGTCTCAAATCAAGATCCCTTTGATATTTAGTCAATTTGATGAAAGTTAAAATAAAAAGAATCACATTCCCAAGAAGAAGTAATCCAATTGGTATATAAAAGTATGGTATCGCTTTGTCTTCAGCTACAAATTCAAGAATAATAATTTTAAAAATTTTCATTTAACAATGGTATGTTTGTTTTAATATTTTACTGAATATTATTTTATCATTTATATGTATTTCAAGATTAATATGATTAATAATAATTCTGTGAAATTTTTTTTTATGGATATCGATAGAGGTTAAATTGAAATCAAAAGAATTTCTTGAAAATATCATAGAAATAAAAATAAAAACGACAACTAGAATCCTTATTATATTATTCAATAAATTATATACCATTTACTCAAAATGTTTCGTGTTAATCTGAAATGAAATTCAAATATTTAATTTACCTTTGAACGAACAACTTTCCTTGCCGAAATTCTTCACGTAAGTCGCAGGTATCATCGGATTAAGATCCATGATTATTGAGACGAGGATAAGTATCACCGAGGGACCCCAACACCATAAAGAATACCAAAAAAATAACGTTCTTGATTCCGTCCTTTCGCAGATTTCCCGACAGTATCCTCTGTTCCTACATTTACCGACGTAGAAACGCACTAATAACCACATTTCAATGCACATCGCATTTAGCCAGAAGAAGCAGGCGATGAAAGAAAATTGGATAATGAATGCTGGAAAATTCAATCGCATTGTTGATCTTAAATTCTAAAAAACGACATTGAACTTTGCTATATCATTCTACTTCATAATATTCCACTGGATTAATTACATTGTGTACGGTAACAATAGAATATAATTTCATTCATTTGAACTCGTTAAAGAATATATTATGACTTATATAACTAGAATTTATATAATGCGTATTATTGTTTCTTTTCACTATTTAGGATTTTTTTCACTATTTAGGATTTAAATAATAAGAAATTTAAGTTCAGATACAATTCTGTCGTAACAATATCTGATAATTTCAGATAAAGTACTTAAGAATTTTTTTTCGTGTAAGTAATTTTATCTATATTTAACGATTATATGACTTATTAGATATCAAATATATCATCTTACCTATATTTATACAAGTTTGGTTCGACAATTCTATATTCCATAATTGTATGATTACTAACATGACGAAAGCAAGAGCCAAACATCCGCAATAACGACACACTGCTTTTCCATATACGTCTCTCAACTCTGGTGTGATGGAATACGCAGTGATTGTAAGAATTAAGAATGGTACGGATATTAAAAGGCCACAAGCGTAGATCGTAATTCGAGAGTCTGCCGTTATTATTACGCGATCTAAAACAATTTCGTTAATGTTAATACGCAAATTAACACGTGAATTTTATTAACAATATATATGTATATGTATTTTAGAATTCACCTTCAGGAAAACACACAAAAGTGTTGATTCCCATCTCTGGAATAATTTCTATACAGTAATCGATTCCAGGTTGCAATATTTTTGGATCGTGTTCGGGTGCAAATATCGAACCATTCGTTAATAATAAATGAAAATCTTGCTCGTCTTCGCTTGAATTTAAAATATACCTGAAGAATAATGCAAAATTTTATTTTTTTTCAAATTATATCCTCCTAATGTATGCTTAATAGTTTCAGCGCAAAACTGCATTCTTAGAAATATAGAGGATAGATTAAGATAATATTTGAAATTAATTGCAATCATTATTTGCATTTGAATTATAAAAGATTGTTATTTATCCTTGAATACAAAACTTGAATATAAAGAATGCACGATATTACGATACAATAGATTTGAGAATTACTTTTTCTTTTTGACATTTGAAAGCAAGAGAAAGAACATGGAAGATTTGATTATTTATATTCAATTTTACGATATTCAAATAAAAGTTGAGTAAAATTAATATTAATTTAACTCTGAAGTATGTACGTAATAATTTGAATATTTTGTACTCACTTTTTGTATTTACAGGGATTTCCAATAATCGCGACAAATGGACTTCGAACCTTACCGGGAACCAGATAACCAGAATCATTAAAATCATGGAAAATAGGAGAGAAATTTTCGATAATGAAGGAATCCATAACTGTGCAAACCGCTTGGCCAGTTACGTTTATTGTAAAAACTTCGCCTACCGGGCAACATTTTCCAACCACAGGTAAATTTTTGTACTCGTCGAGTGTTGTTGTCTTGTTTTCCTGTAGGATAAAATCGAAGGCCGTTTTTACGCATGTCTAAAGTACAAATCGATCTAAAAATTTATCTTATCGATATCAAAGGAATTCCCTATCCAACCACGAAAATTTCATTGATAAAATAATATAATGCAACGTAATGTAATACAAAATTTTACAAGAGTTTAAGTAAACATTTATAATTAATGATTTTACATTTCAATGGAATGAATTATTAATCTTATTATGTAGATTATTATGTAATACTATTTAGAAGTGTTTATCAATTTTTTCATTTATCATTCACAATGTGAAAAAATTCAGAAAACTTTATCCAATTATTCCCATTATTTAAATGGATATTGCATGCATGAATATTGATTTAAGATTTTCAAAGTTGATCTTTAACTTTGTGAAGTAACTTCATGAAAACAAATTTTAATGAATGAAACATTTTCTCAACATTTTTTCCAACAAATCACGAACTTCGTTATATCTATATCCAAGATACTTTCCATTATCAATCTTAAACTATGACTTTATAAGATTCTTTTATAATTTCAATTTTTATTGCGTAACTTTCAAGCAATTTGAGAAATTGATACGTTTGCATTATGTCTTATCATATTTAAAGATTATCTTTGAATGAGTTAATACTTACCAAAGGAATCGAATGAATGATCGGCGGTTCATCTATGCGAGCAGCGCAAATCGTCAATTCGAAAAAAAAAATCTGCAATAACACTAAAAATTTTTTCACAGTTCCAGACATTTTTTTCTTTCTTTCGATTCTATTTCTGCAAACACTGACGTAAAAAACGTTTTACAACGTTGCTTAAATATTTATGTAAAACAGATTCTTTTCCAAAATTTTCCAAATTTTTTCCTTGCCTAATGCCACTCTACTAGTTACAGATTTTTTCAATCTCAGTCTAATTTCTTCTTCCTTTCTCGTTAGTGAAAATAACTTTGCCCGATTAAAGAAATTTTATATGCAGCCAGAGAGAAATAGAAAATTCGAAATATTCTTCTGGTTAATAACATTCTTTATATATTTCTTCTAATACATATATATATATATCTTCTTATATATTTCTTCTATGACTCTTGATTCTGACTGTATTTTTTTTTATATTTTTCACAGGATGACTTTCTCCAAATACTTGATTGAAATTATTCAAATCGAAACAAAATGCTTGGTTAAAGAGTCAAAGACAGATTTCAGAGAGGTTATTACAGAGTTATTATTTCCAAGATATTACACACGCATTTCTATTAGTTTATACAACTCCTCCTTCTCTCTGATTATTTTCTCACTTTTCGATCAAATACTGAACTATAAGGAAAATAATAAGGTTAAGATTGGCACGAGTATTAACTTCGACAGAACAACGTTTCTCTTCTTCTTCGTCTATGCGTCTATTTCGTCGAACAGCAAAATCATTTCGGTATATTTAACTAAAGAAAACTAGTAATCTTTCCTGTCTTAATAATTCGTCAATTGTATCGTGCTTGAAATTTCGCAGTCTTTCGAACGAGATCTGGAATAACAAATAACCTTATTTTATTTGTAAATAACCTTATTTAATCGTGGTTATTTAATCAATAATCAATCATAATCGCGACGTAACTTTCAAGAAGCATTTATCGATTATGCTAATTAATGAATTAATATTGTAAGATGCGACAAAGGAATAACCGAAAAATTAGTCATCTATCGAATGTAACGAAACTCGGTAAAAACCCGATGAATTGATAGCTCGTAGAAAAGATACCTTAAGCGTCATATTAAAATGACATTGAGTGTAATAAAAATGAATGATCCTGGATCCGTTATTTCAAAGAAGAAAAAACCGAATCTTTGATAGAAATAATAATAAGATGATTATATAAGAAAGGATCAAAAAATTATATTCGTCGTCGCGAATTGTATCTTCATTATAATTATAAAATTGTGTATCGAATCGTAATTATTATATCATACCTGTTCCTTCACACTGCTAAGATATATCCACTTGGGAAAAAAAAATTGATTACAATACATTCGTATTGAAATTACATAACTTTTATCTCACTCTTGCCAATTATCATTTGATTAACCCGTGAAAAAAGACGACAAATTCTAACAACACGATTCGCGCGTAACAACAATATTCACTTTCGATTTCGATCGAATTGAAATTAAATCGTTCGGGTTGATGATAATTTTTCTTTTTTCGATTTTTGTCGTAACGTATTATGCTAATGCGATTATTCTTCTGTCAATTAATATTATTTAAATTTATTGAATCACGTAATTGTATGTATGTATATATATATGTATATATCTGTCGAAATCCACGTGGTTCACCCATCGATGTCCGCCAGCGCACTGGCCGTACTCCTCGAGGCACAAGGCCTTTATTTATCAGTGCACGATTACTCGTACGATGCATCATACTTACATTCTTAGATCGAGTAGACAGGTGTTGTAATTACACATCGGATGGATCATTCAAAAAAGGGAATGAAAAGAGTTTCTTCTTTATCGAATTATATATCGTAGGTTAGTTACGTTCAACGCGTAATCCATCCCATATATCGATCGTTTCAATTTTCATGATTTTATAGGTTAAAAAGAGAATATAGGTTAACAAGAAAAATAAAATATTTTAATACACGTATTGTTATATTATATATATAAAATGATTAATGTACTTACATAAATTGTTTAAAAGATAAATATCTGCTTGGATTAATCCACTTTATCATTTAATTTATCAATTTTTTTCGATAGCCTTGCTATAATAATTGTCGTTACACACTGTTGCGATTCGTATTATTTTACTTGTTGATTATCTCTTATCCAATCACGTTTAAAATGCACGAAACACATTGGTCGATGATCAAAAATATCGATTGGGATTGATTAAATTTTGGATCTCTATTACCAGGTGAAAAAAGTCCATTTTTCTAAAGCAAGCATAACTCTTTGCCTGTCTCTTTGAGAGGAGAGTATAACTGGTACGAACACAACCTGTCTTTCGACATTCTGATTTCGATCGTGCGGATTTTTTCACATTTTTGAAAATGTAAATTGAAAATAGATTCGAATACGACGTATTCTTTCTTCGATAAAATCGGAATAACTAATATAACTATGAATCAAAATGAAAACATTCGGAACAAGGATTAAATATTTTTCCCCCCTCGTTCGTTGAAATGAAACGTAAAAGAAAGAAAGAAATAATAATAATAATAATAATAATACGTCGAATATACGGTTTGAAGGAAAATTCAATGAATTTGCGATATCGGTCAACCTCCCTTTCTACTCGTTAAAAAATACTTTTACGAACGATATCGGTATAATGTGACGTAATATCGGAGAAAATTTTTCTATTATCGCCGATCGAGATGACGTAGGCGTGAGCGTACAATATATATAGTTTTGAACTTTGTTACAAATATCATTCCGCGAAATGCAAAGTTTCATTTGAACGATTTTCCCCGAATTCGGATTGTAGTATCCGGATGGATCGGCCAACTTTTGTGCGTAACAGAACCGTTGTTATTCCTCGATGCAGGTGATATTTGCAGAATATCTTGATGCGCATTTGTTCGATTCCAAATCACCTTCTTCCTTCGATTTAATTTGAACGGAGTAAATATAGCATGGCGGTTTATAATTAACTTTTTACGAATTTTATCTTTATGGATGGATCTTAATTAAAATGTAAAATAAAAAAAAGAAAAAAAAAATGTAAAAAATTTGTCTCCACGTCCTACGTAAATTGTATAGATCGTCGTGGTGATAAAGATGTGTCGATGAAATGTGGATTTTTGAACGGTTGTTGAACGAGTAATATGATCAACGGTTTTTGTAATTTTTTGAAGTTTATATTATCTACAGTTACAGGGATTAATCACCAGCGATAAATTTAGAGAGAAACCAGGATCGGTTTATCGGCTTAGAGCTGACTAGAAGTTTAAGAATTCGCAAGTTTATTTTATCAATTTTCTTTTATCATTATATTAAATAAAGAATTATATTAATTTCATTCATTAATATAAATCACTTATTTACACACAAAGAAGTTATTGTAAATAAATGACAAAGTTTTTATAAGAAAAATTTTTCTTATCAGTTCCGGTTGTAATATACATTGTGATTTATTGTCGAGGCATTTAAATACACATTTATCTTCATTTTATAATTTTTATCGAAACAGTAAAATTATCTTTCTTGTAAAAAAAAAATTAATTTTTATTTGAAATTATTTATATTCGTATTTGTGTTCCGAAAATTTTTATCAAATTAAATATAGAAAGAAATTAATTTTCGAAGATAAGATTCTTAGAAAAATTAATTTTTTTCTGAGTGAAGTGATAAAAAGTTACGCAATATATGATGGAGCAGATATATTATTGTATACTACACACAGTAATAGATACATGGTAGATAAAACGATGAGTAAGTTTCTCGTATTTTTTATTTTTGAATATTTGAAACAATTTTCAGTTTAACAACTTTATAAATAGATTTTGTACAAATATCACATATATACGTTAATAAAATCAAATGAAAAGATAATAGAACATGTATGATCTATCAACGTGAATGTTTCTTGATATACTTATTGTTCAATCAATTATAGATGATGAATGCATAATATAATTAAATTCCTAACTAAAATCGTTGATTTTATATATACATAATATTTCCAGTAAAAATAATGTCTGACGTCAATGTGAGTATTCAGAAAAAAATTGAATACATGTATGCGATTGTAACGATGAAACAGATCTTTGTTGAAGAAAAGTCGCGAAAATATATTATTTTGGATGAAAGTGTTTAGTAAAAAAAAAAAAATAAAAAAATTGAAGTTATATTCTTTACGAAATATAGATATACAATGGAATAAAAACAGTCAATCAATCAATATACGTATAAATTTTTGATATTAAAAAAGATTTATGAAGGGAGCATCATCATTCGTGATTTTTATCAATTGTATCATAATTCTATTCATAATTCGATATATATTCGTATTTTTATGCAACTGAACAATTTTGTAAAATTTGTGTAAGTATTGAATTTCGCAATAATCATAGAAATTAAAATCAAATTTTCCCGCGGGCATATGTAAATTCCCGCCGGTATGTGTAAATTCCCGCCAATTGTACGGCGTTTCGATCGATTAGTTAGGTTCAGTGATTCGATTGACGTCCAGAGAGGTTAAACTTCTGCGAAGCCGAGTGAAATTCAAATTTAGCAATTGACGTAACGAGTTGTACCAGCGACCAGTTCACCGGTTTATGTTGTTAACATCAATGGAATCGGACGAAAGAATGGAATGAGTTGGACTAGAGAAAATCCAATGACGTCTTGAATCGTGTAGGCGTACCAAACCTAAAAGAAGGTTTTACCAGACCACCTGTAGCGATCAGGAAGTATCAGGCCAAATATATATATGTGAGAATTTTTTTTATGTTTTTATTCAACATCGTATACTAAAAATATCGTTTCAAGTTTAGAGATATTGTTTATTTTATGTTTAAAACGATTTTCCATAATATAAACATTTTTTAATAATTTTACAACGAATTGGAAAATGAGAATAACAAGAAGAGGAAAAATATTTGTACTATAATATTAGCATTCGCTATATCGAGATAAACGATTTATATTTATATTTTGATATTATTAAAATAATATAAGGATCATTCCATAAATGCAAGATCGTTATCTAGATGAATAACGTCGATAAATTTAATCCAAATATTAATAATCATCGTTATTGTGTCTATCGTTCGATAAATTCATAAATATCTAAATGTTACACGTTAATTTTTTAATCCAGAATTTTTTAATTCTTAATTATAATATTATTTTTAATTGATGGAAGAATTACATTTTGTAATTTCGTTTAAAATAGTAATGAACGATAAGGAACCATTGTGCTCTCTGGTAAGAAATGATGTGAATCTCAAACATCATTCAGCCGATAACACAGATTTCTATATGAAATATTAATTTTATTCCAAAAAAAATTTTAAGTACAATTTTTTTATATATATTTCAATAAATTATTATAATATACATATTATATTTTTATTCAAAAAGAAGATAATGAAACTTGCGTTATTCGTTGTATATATGGATTCAATATTATGTAATAACTATTTACAAATTAATTGCAATACTACTTATTATGAATACGTATTACAATATATCAAATTTTATTCATTTATATTTAATTAAATAGAATTTCTAATAGAAGTATAAAAAAAACAAAAAATAAAAATCGCATTTAATCATCTCAAATCAATGTATCCCAATATCAGATACATTTCCTCGATGTTTCGTCAAATGAACATTGAACACTTCCTCGGATTACTTGACGGAAGCCATTCATGTGTTGCAGTTGTTACGAATAGTAAATTATATTCAGTTGAAGATAGATTTCCTCGATTTCTTTTTCTTTTAGGAACATTTTTATTTATCTATATGTACAATTTATCTAGGAACGTTTGAAAATATTTTTTCCCAGTGAAAAAGATATTTCATCGTAGAATATTTAATCGTAGATATTATAGACGACGAATACATTTCAACCAATATTCGTTTTAACCGTCCATTAGAAAGGGCCGATTAGAAAATGGCAGAAAGCGCATTTTCCCCGAATCAAAGTTCATCGAGGCCGCATTCTTCCGCTTTATCTGCCGATGCACGGAGTTCCTGCTATGTCGTGGACAAAATTGTCGCGAGTCTCGCGTGCGTTCACGGTCAGTGACGTCTCCCTTCTATGTATGCTCCCTCGTCTCGTCCTGAACGAAGTCCATCACGTGACCTTGTTGGTATACCTCGTGTTTGCCTTAAGTCGCGAACAAACACGAGGAAGACTAGTTTTACTCGATAAAAACAGTCCCATAGTTAACAATGTGTATCGTTTCCTCGGCCATATATCGGCCGAGAGTCGATAAGATGTCTGCATGACGAAATTATAAATTCGAAAAGTCGATATCATATTTATTGGTATGCAACACTGCCACCGAGTCAATAATACTTCCATTTGGAAGGATTTCTTTTATGATTATGTCCTTAGACATAATACAGTTCCCCTCTTCGTAACATTGTTTGTCGATGGTTCTTCACCACACAATGAGACTTGTCTCATTGTGTATCTCGTTTCGTATATTCTTTGAAATGTAAAAGTGCACAAAATGTATAAAAGTTGTATTAAAAATTTGATATAAATTATCGTGCATCTAATATTTGTGATACAAATTAAATAATTTATTCCTACTGTGTGTACACATAGAATTTTATTTTTAGCTATATGATCATCACTGATTATTACTCTATCTAGCATATAATTATAATTATTTTTATTGCGTTCTTCTAGTTTTAACATCGCGTTCATTTTCATTTTAATGTAAATTTATAATTTCCCCGCAAAAAAGAAACATTCTCGTTAATAAAGCAATAACATTTTAGAATTGTATTTCGTTCCAATTTAACCATACCAGACGGGTGAATTTCATTCTTTTTTCTTTCTTACTCGTCGTCGTAATTGACGTTCATCGGATCCGGCTGATGCTATTATTCCCTTCAAAGCGTTCCAAATCTCCACCACGGTTTCATTCAAATTCGTTGGAGCGAAAATGCTTGCGTAAAAAAAAAAAAAAAAAAAAGAAAAAAAAAATAAATCAACGCGACAACGACGTACACACACCGCGAGCGGGATTACTCTCGGTAGAATTGGCGGGAATATTACTACACTATGAAATTAAAATGATCGAAAACACAATTCCTGGGAACGGAACAACGCGAAGGGAGCATATGAAAAGGATCGAAGCTCGCGAATGGAAGGGCGGAAGTGCAAACGGGGCTTAATGCAGCATCAGCATCCGACACGGTGTACTGCGCCGCGAATCCGTCTCTCTCCCTCCATTAAGCCGCCTCCCTCCCTTTTAATAAAAATATTTCGCTCTCTCTGTCCCACCGCTCCCTCTTCGCGCACGCCCCTCTCTCTCCCACCTTCACCTCCCGGCCCTCTCTATCCCGCCAACGCTCGGGGATATAGGGTGAGTACGATTTCGGCCCCCTTCGTGGAGCCACTTAACGAGGAGGTGCTCGTTTATCGAAAACTAGTTCCTCGTCGGGGACACGGGTAAATCTCTCGTTCTGAAAATACCAACGTCCTTTTTTTTTTTCCCCTCTTCCTTTCTTTTTCTTCTCTTCTCTTCTCTTCTCTTTTTTTTTTTCTTTCTCTTCATGCAACAATTCTGTACGGAACGGAAAAACGAGTCCGTGATACGCGAGTCGTGTACGAATTGGAAAGCGACAAACGAGTAGAATCGTCGATATAAAGTCGTAGCGTAATTCCAATATTGAATCGAGAAAGAGAGAGAGAGAGAGAGAGAGAGAGAAAAAAAAGATGCCCGTTTAACTCAGTTGATCACGACCTTGTGCTAATTTGTCGTGCTTCGAAATGTTTAGGAATATCTCGTTATCGGAAATGGACGATTTAAATAAAACGACGAAAGGAGGAGGATTGTTGATAACGCGTATAAGGTTAATCGACGAGGATTTTTTTTTTTTTTTNAATCGACGAGGTTTTTTTTTTTTTTTTTTTTTTTTTTTTTGTTACTCCGCTTTAATGCCGGTAAAATCGTTGATACTATTGTAATCGAAGTTACCTTCGGTACACTCTGTATACCCGTATATACACACAGGTTATCCCATTCTCTTCCTTCGCGCTCCGTCCTCGTTCGTTGTACCTTCGGTCTCTTTCCATGGTCGGTGCTCCGGTCGCGAGCTGGCTATCTCGGGGTAAGGGGTAAGAACGCGACAGTGCCGGCGCACCGCGTTCCGTTACCCCGCGACATTGGAATTAATATCAAGGCTCTCTTTCATTGATAATTTATCAATTATATTAATATCAACACGTGGAAAAGTTTTAGGGTAAAAATTTTTCCCCAATAGTAATTTGTAATTTATATTTTTTTATATCGAATAAAACTTTTTCTATAATCACGTCGACTTTAATTTTAAAAAAATTATATATATATGCTTTATTATGAAATGAAATTTAATCGTTTTAATTTTCTTTTTGTAATAATTCAATGATTGAAAATAGAAATTGTGCAAGAAGCAAGATTATTATTTGGCTTGGGGAAAATTTATAGATGAAATTTAAAACGTTTCTTTATCGAATCGAATAAAATGTATTCGATAACATTTCGAAATTCGCACGTGGTTTTTCAATATATTTATGAAGATGTTTAATTATTGCAAAGTTTACAACATTTTCAGTTTTTAATTAGGTTGGTATAAAAATATTTTGTTGTCATATTAATTTTGGCACAAAGAATTTTCGAAGAGCGAATCTCGCGTTGAAAATGTAGAAACACACTTTACTTTATAAATAACTTCCGACGCGGTTATCCACACTCACACACAATTGCAAAGCACGAAATTACAATATCTATTCCGACGTCAAGATTATTTAAATTAATTGGAATGTTAAATGAATTTGATCCGTCGTCGGAAGGAAAGAATCGAAACTTGATCATCTTATAGATAACAAACATGATAATTATTATTAACGATTATTAAAAGGGAAAAGAATTTAATTATCGATAATACACAAAATTTTTATTCAATTATATACACAGATATAATCTCACAATAATAAAATTTTTATCGAATTTCTTTTCAAACCATTTTATTTAAAAAAAAAAAATAAATAAATAAATATAAAAAGAATTATTACGATTCTCATCCGCATTGAAACAAAACTGAACGTGGTCAGAAATAACCGACGTTACATAGTCATAACATTAGTATTGCGACACTAGAAGCGCGTGAAATTTTCCCGAAAATTGAACGAAATCTCGAACAAAAATCTCTTTTTCTTTTCAACGATGTCTCATTAAAAATCTCGATATTTCCCAGAACTGTCCGTTATAACCGGGATAAGGAGATAGAGAAAGAGAGAGAAAGGAGCCGAACGGGACGATAAGGAAGGAAGAAAGGAAGGAAAACGGAAAGGAAAAAAAAAAAAAAAAAAAAAAAAAAAACGAAGGAAAGGAAACAAGACGAGGGGCGTCGCGGATAGATCCGATCCTGAGTCGCGATTCCGAGGAGCGGGGGCGGCGGCGACGAAGTGGAAGGCAACGAGGAGGTACCGACAGTAGCTCCCAGACAGTGACTCCGCGCGTAACGACATGTAACCGGTTGATAAGTTTGTTCACGGTGTTATGTCATCGATGACAATTGTTGGACGAGCGCGATTTCATCGTGGTCGATCGGTGCGTCGGTCGAGGAACATAGAATCGCTATCTATGAATCGAAGTGGAAAGAAATAGTAAACAAACAAATATCGAAAGAGGGGGAAAGGAGGCACAAGAAAAAGGACAGAGGGATATAGAGAGAGAGAGAGAAGGAGCGCTTGGTTGGAAACGGACCTTGAAGTCGCGAAGTCGGGACAGTGGAAAGGATTAAAGAATTTCGAGGAGAGAGATTTAGGGTGCGACAAGGCCGGCGCAACCACCGTGTAACCAGCGAGAGAGAGGAAAGAGCCTCGCGGACAAAGAGAGAGAGAGAGAGAGAGAGGCGAATGTTGGAGCGTTGGAGAGAAGCTCGACGGGTCGAACGTACTCAGTGCTGCCAGCCGAGTAAGCTCGACGGAGTCGACGCCGCAAGCTCGATGCAAATCGACATTTCTCGTGCACGGATAGAGACGTACGTGCCTCGTGGGTGAAAATCGACGCAAGTGAATGATTTCATTTTTTTTTAATCTAATCCAAATCTCTCTTACAAATATTAAACATCCCAAAAGTCTGCCCTCGAAAACTCGCCTTCTTCTTTCCCCAGCCTCCCTTGGTGTCGCGTGGCTTTCCCCTCTTCTTCTTCTTCTTCTTCTTCTTCTTCTTCTTCTTCTTCTTCGTCGAGAAGGGGTTCCGGTTTACCGAAAGAATACGTGGGGGAGTGTGTCATGTCCGGTGCATCTTGGTCGCGAAAGTGGTGGGTCAACAATGTCAATGCCCTTGAGATCGATCGTCGCCGCTTGCTCAACGAAACCGACTTGTTGTTTGTTAATGGACGGTGAGAAATTGACTTCGGGGTGAGTCGAGGCCGGGGAAGGGGGGAGGGAAGGGGGGGAGGAGGAGGGTGCGCGGGGTGAATGCCTGCCCGTGATACGAACTAATTACTCAGTCGATGGAGCCACCACGGCACGGAGATACACGTTGACGGGGAGACGGGGACACGTTTCAACGATGTGATCTACCGATAAAGATCCTCTCGTTCTTTAACAACGACTGCAATAAAGAAGGAATATTTCGAAATTACTCTCGAACGGATATCACGCTACTATTTTGATGCACAGTGTGGTTCCTCGTGGAAAGTTTGTTTATTTGAAGGAAAGAGAAGGGGAAGGCGGGCAGAGAAGGAGAGAAGGAAGTCGCCTCGGTGGACGGGTGGCAGAGTAACAACCGCTCGTTGGATGGAGTGATGAGCGGGGCCCCTGCACGGGGCACAGCGCCCCGTCGTCAAAGGCGTCATCATCACCACCACCACCACCACCACCACCACAAGCATCAGAGGCAGGCTTACCGGGGGGAGGAGGAGGAGGAGGAGGGGCCGGGGGAGAAGCGGCCGAAGGTGAACCCGATATTTCTCTGGGCCTCGCAGAGGGAGCAGAGGATCGTCGAGGTGAGATGCGAGGACTACGACAAGAGGAATCGCATCAAGCTGACGAAGACGGCGCAGGGATGGCGTTCGATACCGAGGACGGCGTCCAACATGCTGGGCATCGCCGCAGCCGCAGCCGCAGCCGTGCACAAGACGCAGAGCGGCGCAAACTCCTCTTCGAGTTGCTCGAAAGTCGCATCGGGGGGCGAGGGGGCGCGAAAACTCGCGGGCAAGAGGGGGCACGTGGCGAAGGGATCGGCCCCCCCGAACGGGCGGACCAATGGCTTGGCCGCGCGAGGGGGGCACGTTGGGAGGAAGAGGAGCCGCGATGAGGCCGGAAAGTGTCGGCAGACAGCTTACGGCTTCCCTCTGGAGGAGATGAGGAACAACGCGAATTGGGACGAGGAACGGCGAAGGGTGCGTTGCTTGGACGAGGACGAGGACGAGGAGGAGGAGGCAGAGAGGGGGGCGGAGGAGCAGGAGCAGGAGGAGGAGGAGGAGGAGGAGGAGGAGGATGAGGATGAGGATGAGGAGGGGAAGGGGGGGGAGGAGGAAGGAGGCGGGAACGAGGGGAAGGAGGAAGGGAATGACGGAATATCGGAGAAAGAGGAGGCGTGGAGAGGTGGAAGTAGGAAGGAAAGGAGGAACAACAAGCTGGAAAGGCTGCAGAGGGACAAGCTGTTCCAACCGCGAGTCGTGTTGGAGCAGCTACACTTTTCCCGATTGCCCGAGGGCGTTCATCGGAATGTCCTTCAGGGGAGGAAGGGGGAGACGAGCGGGGATGAGGACGACGTGGAGGAGGAGGAGGAGGAGGAGGAGGAGGAGAGGAGGAGGAGGAGGAGGAGGAGGAGGAGAAGGAAGGCCGCGGACAGCGAAAAGGGAAGGAGGCACGGGAACAAGGCGGGCATTCAGGACATATTGAACATGATCGATGTCACGGCCTCCCCGGTTCTAGCCACCGACACGCCTAGCGCCGATCTCCCCGTCGATTCCACGAAAACTTACGACCAGGTTCTCGAGGGCAAAGCGAACGATCCCCCCCCTCCGGAACTCGTCCAAGAGCAACTGGCCGCGAACAGGGGGCTCGGGGAGCAATCGTCGAGGGCGGCCACCACGTGCGACGCCGTCTCCAGCTATCAACAACACGCCGACCCGTTAATCAACAAAAGCAACGCGGACAACGTTGCCGAGGGTAAAATCGAGATACACGGGGAGAAAATTCTCGGTTATCGGGAGACCGAGAGCGAGGAGGACGAGGAGGGCGAGGAGGACGAGGAGGACGGAGACGAGGAGGAGGAGGGGAGCGTTGGACGAGCGAAGGACGAGGTCGTTATTGTTTCCATGAAGAGCGACGAGGGCGAGTCGAAGCAATCCGCGTGCAAGATCGCGGAAGCGGACGGTGGCGTTGGGAGTCGGGGGAAACGGGGGCCGAACCCTCGCGGGTGGAGGAGGGGGGAGGAGGAGGGCGGCCAGTTGGAAGAGGAGCGTCCCGACGATCCCGGCGAACCCGTGAAGATAACGGACTACAACGACAGCTCGAAGATCCTGAACGCGTTGAGGAACACGCCCGGCCTCTCCGTCTCCATCACGAGGACCCACACCCCCGAAATGGCCAAGTGCGGGCCAGCGGCGCCGAGGCCCGCCTCGAAGGCGTCCTCGTCCAGCCGCTCGCCCGACTCCCAAGCCGAGTGCGTGGAAAGGTTGTTGAAGAGCGGCAACAACAACAATCCTGCCGATTCCGCGACCGAGTCCTCCCACCAGGATCGTATCAACGCCACCACCACCACTTCCACCTCTACTTCCACGTCCACCTCCACCTCCACCTCCACGCCCCCGAAAAATCTTCCCGGTTTGTCCATCATCATCCCGAGTTATCGATACCGAAATTCTCAGGCGATCGCGAGTCGTTCGTCGCCGAGCGCGAAGTCGCGAGTCGAATCCCCCGAAAGCACGGTGAATTTCCCGAAGAGCGAGGGTTACGGGGGCGGGGAGGTCGAGTCGAGGTTGGAGGGATTCTTTCACGAGGAGGAGGAGGACGAGGAGGAGGAGGAGGAGGAGGAGGAGGACGAGGAGGAGGAGGAGGACGAGGAAAGAGACATGGAGGAGGAGGAGGAGGAGGAGGAGGAGGACGATTGCGACTCGCAAGTGTTGGAGGATCTGAGACGTCAGAATCGAGACTCGCTGGATTACTTCCACAGGCAGGGCATAGGGAACTCGGAGGAGCGTTCGAAGGCAGCCGAGGGGGGGAAGAAGGGCGAGGCGCGAAGGATGAGCTCGAGCGGGAGGAGCAGCGAGGCGCAGGCGAAGTGCAAGTATCAGGACGTGGAACACTTCGACGAGCAGGTGCTCGAGGAGCTGAGAACTCGTGGCACGGTTGTGTCCCCCCAGCCGAGCGGTATACCGTGTTCCCCGGCCTCGAGGAGGCCCTCGTCCGCCTACCTCGAGAGGTTGCTGCCGAGCCCTCCTTGCTCGGTGTCCTGTTCCGAGGACGCGAAGAACGATTTGACGTTGAAGGGTATACTGTCCTCCCCGAACCAGATGGAGATGAGGGATCACGAGAAGCAGAAGGAGATCTCGAACAGGTGCGATCAGGTGCCCAGCGACCACCTTCCTACCCGCCTCGATCACCATCCATCGAGGGGGAGGGGGGGCAAAAGTTGTCTCCAAGAGCGGTCGACCGTTCACGGTCAGGAGGTGAGGAACTGTGGGAGGCCGATGTCGAGCGGTGACATTCACAGTAGCACGTATTTCGCGGGGGCGGAGCGCGGGGCCAAGAGGCCCATGTCGGCCGAGTGGTCCGTATGCGGTAGGCAAAAGAGCCAGTCCACGTGTCAGAGGGGTGCGAAGGTGCGGGTGCATCAAGTTATGGAGGAGGGTTGCGCCACGTCGACCAGCACCGACAAGCTTCTCGATCCCGCTAGTCAACTTAGAGAATTGATCGAGACGTCGGGACACCTGATACCGGACCCCCTACTCGTTCCCAGGGACTATCTGCCGGGCCTCGCGGCCGCCCCGGCCGCCGAGATCCCCAAACTGTTGGCCTCGAGGCCCGAGCTCAGGTTGCCGGAAGCGTTGACCAGGCCGGATCTCCTCCGAGACCCGGATCTGTTGGTGATATCGTTGGCCCATCTTCAGCACGTGCTAGATCACGGCGAGGGGCCGGTGTCCAGGTCGCGGCAATCGTCGCATCCGAGGATCAACAACGGGGCGAGCAACAAAGGGGGGCCCGGTGGCCACGCGAGCAACGGGAGGAAGAACGCGCTGCAAACGAGGCCCAAGCTCAGCTGCAAACCGATCGGCACCCTGATGCCAGCGCCGATCGATCTGTCCAGCAGCCGAAGGACCAATACCTATCTACCGTTGCTCAGGGTGAGGAGCGGTTTGCTTAAACAGGAACCGGAAGTCAGCTCCACGGCAAGTTCGCCCGACGAGTCGCAACTTTGGCATCCTTTGTTCGGCAGGTAATTTTTATTTCTTTTTTATGTACCGTTTCGAAGAACGAACGCAACGATAATTTCGATCGCGTTCGATTATTACGTAGCGTGTAGATATATGAAAAGTATAAAGTTCAAATGTTATATCGGAAATTAGGTGTACGTAGAAATATTGTTATTTTCGAAATAGCGATCGTGTGTTTAATAATTCGGGGGGGAATAGTTAATCTTCGAATGATATATGATATTTTTTATCCAATATGGCAATTACAACCGGTTTAACATTCAATTTTTCTAACGAACAATTAACCATTACGTAACACGATAAACAATTTCACGCGGTTGACGCAAGTGTTCATTTGCATGACGAATATAATATTAATTATATATTTGATGTACGTCAGATATCGTGCAAAAAAATATTTCGGATCGAGAATCCCGTAATTATCGCGTGTAATGTCATTATCTTTTTGTTCAACTTTGAATATCGTTTTCAATTTTGTCAAAGATTTTAAAATAATATTCGAAAGTGTTTGCACGCGGAACAATTGGAACAATTCGAACGGGCCAGAAATTTTTCGTGAAATATCGTTTTTAAAAAAAAAGTTAAATTCCTCTTCTTCCTTCGAGACATTTATTTGTATAGACATTATTTACTCGATGAAGATAATTATGCGTGGTTATTTTATTTGACTTCTGGTACGCACGAACGAAGGTAGTAGAGAAATATCCCATGGAACATGTTGGAATGAAATACGTCTGGTCTGTATGACGTCGACTGTAATTAATGCGAAAGAGAGGTAGAGGAAAGGATAAAGGAAAGAGAGAAGTAAAAAAAAAAAAAAAAAGAAAAAAAAAGAAGAAAAGAAAAGAAAAAAAAGAAATCATGAAAAGCATATAAAATTGAGAGTCCACGGATTAACCTCTTACTGCATCTGCAATCTGCATCTAGATGTAGAGTCAACTTGCAGACGCGACGTTGCCAGTTAAAAGAAAAGAAGTTAGAGCCGCGTTGCTATCGATGTATGCTTTCGAACGTATTGTTTCTTCGCGAATGAACTTTTTTAAAAGGACGAAAAAAACTTTTTTACTCGCTAAGACTTTTTCGAAATTCCATTTCGTCCTTAAAAAAAAAAAAACCTTAGAAATAAATTTATTCAAATTCTAATTTTAGATAGGACACGGTTAAAGAGATATAAACACAATTAGATTCGATCGCATAGAAGGTTGACACGAACGAATGGAGAATTTAATAAACATTATTAAATTATACCTATTTAAATTTACCGATCACGCACCAAGCATTAGTATTCATAGTCGTTCAACCAGTGGCTAGCTTTAAACGCCTCTATTTAATAATCGATTCATCGAATAACTCGTATTATGGAACTTCTAATGTCTATATCGATCGATTGATCGAGAGAGAGAGAGAGAGAGAGAGAGAGAAAGAGAGAGAGTGTACCGTGTCAAATCAATAATTAACCATCAACATCTCGCGCATCAAGAGTATTATTCAATCAAAGAGTGATCTTAATGAACCAGAAGAATTCTTTGTCATCACTGTCGTCCATCGCGGGACAAGACGATTAATTAATCGAATAATTATCGAATACTTTCACTTACGATCGATCATCACCGACAAAGAGCACCAACTGCAACAATCGAAGTAACGTGGCCGAGCATCTTACCCTTTCCACTTTCACCGTTACAATTGGCCAGACGATTTGATGCCCGATTTTCTCCACCTTCTTCCAAGGACGGTGAAATTTCAATTTATCTAACGCGGTCAAATGTCGGACATGGTACACGAACAATTAAATTTTCTCTATACGTATCGACACGGTAGACGACGGTAGACGACGGTGGCGTGTACGGCGTGTACGGCGTGTACTTTATGCATACAGTATGGACGGAAAGGAGACCAGAGGATACTATTTTGCGACTTGACGATGATGGCCACGACGACGGAGGTAGAGGTACACACTGATAGAACGGCACAAGCTCGGTGATAGCGTGATCATTTGCATTTTAATACCGAACCGACGATAGAGACTCTGTATCTGTCGCAGGCTCCACCTCCGGTCTGTCAGCTTGGTTATAACGAGCCGATCGACGACGCATACATGACCACTGTTAAATATTTAAACGGGTAAACTTGAACGTTGGTAAAACTGTTGACCACTGTTACCTCCTACATGGAGAGAGATGATCGACGCACGTCTCTTCCCGCGCCATCTTGATTTATTTCGATAGCTCGTCCTAAACCTGAATACCTACCTATGTGATTATCGATAATCGATGTTTACGTAAATGAAACGCGCATGCGTCAAGTCGCGATCGAGACAACTTCATCCAAGTTTAGATACTGTTCGAAAAGAATTTTCACGGAATACGATTTTTACGAGTTCTTTTTTTTTTTTTTTTTTTNTTTTTTTTTTTTTTTTTTTCGTAAAGAGGACAAATTTAAAGTTTATCGCCAAACTTTTCTTTGTAAACCGATTATTTTTTTTTTTTCTTTTTTTTGCTAGTTGCGTATTTATCTTATTTCGACGGAAAAGGGGAAAAATAAGCGACGATTTAAAACTAGATCAACCGGTATTTATTCTATCTTTATTTATGGCGCGTAAAACGAAATTTATAGGAATATAAAACCACAAATGGTGTCGATAACGAAAAATAACTAGAAGAGATCCTAGAATATCGGCATCTGAGAGGGGGGGGAGGGGAAAGGATAGTTTTCTACGCGTTTTTTTTTCTTTTTTTTTGTAACAGAAGTTTGTAACAGAATTTGCCACGATTCAGATCGATGGAATCGGCCGTAATGTAATTGGTGAAGGGGAGTGATTCGACGATCACCGTGGATTAAAACGGCTCGTTTCCAAGACGAGGAGCCCGAATTCCTCCTACTTTCTACCGCTTAATCTTCGCGAGAATATCGAGACCGGAGCGGATCGAGCACTCGGCCTACCGTAATTTATTCGTTGTTGAACGTCTGCCATATGAAATTTCACGGATCACGGATTTAGAATACAATCCTGGAATAGAATAATCGTGGGAGGTGGTCGAATCGAGAAGTAAACAAGGGGGGGGAGGAAGAGAAAGAAAAGAAGAGAATCGAGAAAGAATTTCTTCTTCTTCTTTTTCCTTCCTTCGTCGAAGGAGGAAGAAACGTTTCTCCTCGACCTCGGATAGCAAAATTTTCTCACGAGGTGGTCGAATTCCTCCCGATGGCACGATCTTGTAACGCGTCTCTTCTAATTGGTGATCGAGACTTCTCTAATTAGGACCGTGTGTGCTCCTACGGATCGGCAATTGGCAAGACGCGAAAGTGGGTCGTGGTGGCTCCCCGCGTTTTGCCCTACGTTCCTCGCCTCGCTACATTTTCCGAGCAGAAACTGTTGCGCAACCGGACACCGCTCGCAAATTCATACCGTTCGGTCCTTGCTCGAAGGATCGAGATAAAGATTATCTGTCGCTGTTCGTCGTTTCTCGAAACGAAACGAATATTTATCGCGTCAAAATCCTCCATCGTTTCATTTTTTCGAGGTTTATTAATATTTACAATTTCACTTCGAGAATATTATCGTCGGAGAAGAATAGAATTTCTGACCGATTGTCGGTCATAAACTTTCTTCCTTTCCTCAATGTATAAAGAAATGGAACAGGGAACGCTGATCGCACTGGGCACCTCGAAAGCAATCTCGAAACCACGCCACGTTGATGAAAGGTTAATGAAAATAATTTTCATTAGTTTCCGACTTTTTACTTCGTTTCTATAGGAAAGTCATTATATCTCTCGATCCTTCCCATTGTCTCCATTGCCTCTCTTATTATAACGTAGTCAGTTGGAATTACCTTCGTTGCCGGGATATAATGATAGGAGTCACGATAGGAGGAAGAAACTTTTACTACGTCGCGAGGTCCAGAAACATGAAAAAAAAAAAAAAAAAAAAAACAGAAACTCTAAGAAACTCGCAATCCTCCTTAAAAAAAAACTTAAATACAAGTAACAATCAAATAGATCCTCGATAACAACATATCTAATCTATCAAACAATGAACAATTTAAAATAATTCGTCATTCTAACCTATTTCTGCAAATCGTATATAATTATTTCCAAAATCTTGTCGAATTGATATTTCGAGGCGTTCTTCTGCTTCCAAACGGTTAGAATCGAAGCTCGAACACGAACACGAACACGAACACGAACACGAACGTGATCGAAACGTAACACGCGTCACGAGGCTCGCGTTGAATCGAATGTAAATTTTGCGTTGAACGGTTAGGTTAGGTGAAGGAGAGGCAAATGGATATTTTATTGTAACACGAGGTGGCGGCACAGGGAGGAGAGAAAAGGAGGGACAGTTTTTTCGAACGCCCTTTCGCTCTGGCGGAGCACTTGTGTAAATAGCATTAGGATGCTACTCTCCGCGTTCGGCGGACGGCTTTAATGAGAGGGGGAGGGGTATTAAAGGAGGGTTCTCATGTGACGACACGAACGTTCATCGATCGTACGAACGGCGAATTCGAAAGCCGCAGGCCAACTAGCGGAGAGAGCGGGGCGGGGGGAAGGGAGAGAATGGAAGGAAATTGAAACGAAAGCTCGTTTTAACGTTTTTTTTTCTTTCTTTTCTCGAAAACTGATGGCAAGGTTCGAAGTATGTAGAACGGATTCGTCCTTTAACCTTCATTCTCCATCGTTCCAAACCACGTCCGATACACTTTTTTCTTTTCCCCTCTCGGCCGAGATATCGAATGGCAAATTACGAACGCCTTCCGATCTCATTTCCATCGCGATTCTTCGTTGATTTCCTTCCTTTATTATTTATTTCCTTCACATCTTTCTTTTAAATTAATTTCGTTTTCGTAATGTTTCTTTTTGCTTTTTGTTGGAACGAAAGCAGAGTTGAAAATTTCGTATAAAGTTTTACATTAAGTTAAATTCAAATTGTTAAAATGCTTGAATAACCGTTTTATATAACCGCTTTTCGTATAATCTCAGCTTATTGTTACATTTGAACGATAACGAAATTCAACTATTAAATTTTCCCCATCGTTGAATGAAAGTTCAAGTTCGCGTTCGATCGATAAAACGAAGAAAGATTTTATGTACGAAACGCATGCAATCCGAACTGAACATCATAACTATCCCCCGCTCGTTTCGGTGAAAAGTTGATTGGAGATTGAACGAAAATTACACTGATCCAAGCACTGACTTATACTACTTCGTTTCGAAAATGCTGGCTTAATTGTACAATTGGCCACTTGGATAAATTCTTTGGAAGCGAAAGAAGAAAGATCGTGCTTTTTTCTCTCTCTTTCTCTCTCTCCCTTTTTCTCTCGATTCGAAATACGCGATACGCAAAATTCGAAGGTTGTCTAATAATGGATAATCGTATCGACGTGTCTATCAATGTTGCCCAAGAATCACGAGGCTGGTCACGATTTACGATGCGTCCAGTTGGATCGGTCGATGCTCGCCGGCCCTGAAGGCTTACCTCGCCTACGTCCACGCCCACGTTCCTGCCACGGGGGGGCAGAGGCGGAGGGGATGGATAAAACGAGAAGGATAGCAGGAACTCGCCTCTATCCTTCTCCTTCGCCTCGATCTCTATATACACACATATATATATAGAGGAAGAATATATATACAGATATATATATATATATATATATATATACATGTATTCTTTCTCTCTTGTTTTTCTCTACGCCCGCTGATTCTCCCCCCCCCCTTTGCCTCTTCATATTCGAGCCTCTTGAAATTCCTCTTTTTCTACCATTCATCTCCCCGCCTTCCTTCTCCCCTTCCCCTACCCATGTGAGTTTTTCACATTCCTTTTTTATTTCTCTTATTCTTATACTTCTAATTGCTTTCCTTTCCCTTTCCTCTTTTTTTCCGATTGTCCTCCTGTCCTGTCTCCCCGCTTTCGTCCTTCCTCCCCTTTTACACATATTTACACGGTGGTGGGACACGGCTAATAATACTCGTAAAGCGCAGGGTTTATTAAATAGTCTCGGGAGGTATATAACTCATGGGAGGGAGAGAGAGAGAGAGAGAGAACACCGGTTCGAATCGCACATCGGCTATGTGGACGCCCCTTTAGAGACGGATCGATGAATACGATGAGCGAACGAGCAGAGGTTGGCCGCGGAAGAATCGGTTCAAAAGCGTCGTCTCCGCGCTTCCTCGATCGATGAAATTCAACGTTTCTTCTACCGTCCTTCGACCTTGGTAAACTTATTACGCCTCTCTCTCTCTCTCTCTCTCTATATATATATATATATATATATATATATATATATATAATCGATTAAATCGAATTATGATTAAACCGTAGGATCGAGGCGTATAAAAGTATTAAGATAATACTGCGAGAAAATAAAATTGAAGCTGGTTTAATTAAATTGGGAGGGTTTAAGATGGGTGAAAAAAAATATGGGCAAAACTGGAGTGAACTGGATGCTGGAGGAGTGTCGTCGGTCGCAATAACCCGGACCGGTAGCAACTGCTGTCTGGGCTACTTGAGCGGACAGCGTGTTACTACTGGGCAGAATAGTGCGCGCTTCCCTCACAAAGAGAAGAGAGATAGAGAGAGAGAGATGATACTCGAGTTACGCAAGATACGTGAGATACTTGTCGATACTCGAGATACCTGACTCTGGAGGGGGAGGGAACACCTGAGGTCGGTGTTAAAAGCCTGTATATACGAGAATTACGAGAAGACACTCGAATTACAGAAGGTGTGCGGGAACTGTGAACGGGCGAATCTCGGTCAGTGGTCGCAAGAAAGTGTACGATCTAGATTTAATGACGCCATTGGCATTCAGGACGCTCGATTCTATTTCTAGATACCCGCCACTTAGATCGCTTTAGAGAAATTATGAATTTATCGGCCGCCGAGCTCTATCGTTTTTTTCTTTCTTTTCTTCTTCTTCTTTTTTTTTTTTTTTAACTCAATAACTGTTCAGCAGAATTATCGTCATCTTCCATTTTCGATTTTAATCAAATTCATCGTAAATTCGTCGGCTCGGTTGGATAGTAAAGTAAGGAAAAAAAGAACTGGTAATGAGTATAGAGAAATATTTATACTTTTTACCATTAGAATGAATAGAGGATGGAAGATTTATACGTATTTTTCCAATTCTTGTTTGCGCTATATCTTAACGCGATTACCCCTAATTGATCCGATTGTTGTTCAATGCCTCGAACGGGATTAAATTTCTTCCGTCTATCTCGCGGAGGACGAGAATCGGCCGGGGGAAAAAAAACAAGACAAGTGTAACAAACACGTGGCGGCGGTCGTTTTAGGGCGTAGAGATTTGTACTTCGGTTGAGAGGTATGGGACCCGCTCTCACGGATCGATGTTCGTATGATATACTAGCTGTACATAGACAATGCTTCGTTCCTGTAGCTAGGTGGGTGGATTCTGCTCGGCAACGTTCAGTTCATAGACCCTGGTCAATGCTCCAATCTACTTCTCCTTCTTTTAAAATACATCGATACGATCGACAGCATACATCGATATAAATTAAACGTGTATATATATATATTTTTCTTCCTTATTCCTAATTCCATGGTATCGACGAATCTTAATTTAAAGATTTTTTTTTTTTAAATTAGTATTTGCATTTATATCTCATTTTTTTCCATTTTTTCCAATTTCCAAAGAATCTGTATATAACTAGAAATTAAACGTGTATATATATATTTATTCCAAATTCCATGGTATTGATGAATCTTGATTTAAATTTTTCTTTTTTTTAAATTTGCATTTATATTTCATTTTTTGTTTTTTCCATTTCCAATTTCCAAAGAATCTGTGTATAACTAGAAATTAAACGTGTGTATATATATCTTCCTTATTTTTAATTCCATGGTATTGACGAATCTTGATTTAAAGATTTTTTTTTCTTAAATTAGTATTTCCATTTATATCTCATTTTTTCCAATTCCAAATTCCAAAGAATCTATGTATAACTAAAAGATCATTCGGAAATAGATCAGTGAGCTTTTTGCCATTTTCTGCCCTTCCATTTTCATTTTCATTCTTCCTATATTCGTCTCTACATTTCCATTCTGGTAGAAAATTTTCATCCGTCCAATGTCTCCTCGTTACACCAAAAATAACAATTACAGTTTTATAATCGGTGAATAGATATTTGATCTCGTGATATATTTCTACATATATATATATATGTAATAATTAATGTTCCGTTCAAGAAATCTGGATCGTTTTAAATTCATATATAACACGAATCAAGTTAATTTTGGACCTGTTCGCTGACACATTAGTACGAAGGTCGGATAACACAAAGCACGTGTCACCACGTATCGCCACGTGGCTCCCTTTTCACGAATGTTTCCTCCCTATTCGTTCGTGACACACGTATAAACGGGATATTCATTTCCCGCATTGTCGTCTCGCGTGTATCACGAAAAAATCGTAAAATTCTTGCGAACCTTATACTCCTGTACAAATTATATTACTTTTCGGTACAGGAAGGTGTTGCGTAACAACGTCCTTGAATTTGGAGAGAGAGAGAGAGAGAGAGAGAGAGAGAGAGAGA